>NC_072732.1:125910142-125973215 GCF_026930045.1 Uloborus diversus | reverse complement strand
GAAACTGACGAGTTCAAGGTTACCAGAGTTTCAAATTCTACTGTAGTCCACTAGCATCTACTTTTCTAAATGAGCATGTCCTTTAAGGCGAATAAAATATGACAAACAATGCATAATAATGTAAATATTCTACTTTAAATTAAAAAACTAATTTTGACGAGAACGAAATACTACCAGATAAGAAATGAAGAACTGAAAATTTTAAAATATAGCCTGGCACGGGCTGAACTTAAATTTGTTGGGAAGGCGTATAATCTCAATTATTCAATTGGAACTTACATAGTTGCCGATTAATAAAATACTGGTGCATGTGCACATTAAGTACGCACAACAATAAGTACAATATCTATTGGAATTTGGACATTCGAGAATTCAAAAATTGCAACATTACAGTTATATCCCCAAATTTGCCGAATCGCCAGACAAAATTTTCCCAATGTGGAAATTTTGAGGAGGTCATAGAGACTTCCCTTGACCTCCCATCGAATGCCTTTGAATATAGTTTCTAAAATTATTTTATGTTCACAAGTTCCAATGGTACTAGTGCATTTTTCCTGAAGTAAAACTTTAATTTCCTGCTGACGGAAATATAAAACTTTTAAAACACAAAGGTTTCGTGATTGTGTCTGAAAATGCTTATTTTTATTAGTTTTTTTTTTTTGAGTGTTTCATTGATTATTTTTTTAATTACTATTATTTTAGTTTTGATCGATAAGTATGAAGCTGGCTCCAGAGTGGCAAATTCTTCAACAAAAAAAATCAGTAAACGTGATACTGTTTGCATGTCTCTCAGTCACGTTGTTATTTTATACATAGGAATTTAAATTTTAAGTACTGGCATCCTATATAACACAAAATATAGTCGTAAACAAAGTCTAATGTTCTAATAACTTTAAATACGATCAAGAAAGGAATTGATTTCTTTTAAAAACAAATTTGAGGTTCAGAAAATGTTTTAAAACTATCCTACGTGCAGTAAAATGTTCAGAATCACAACAACTACTCGGATTTTCGCTATAAAGCAATCGGTACAACTTAGCAACTAAAAGAAATTGCAAAGTCAACATCAACGAATATTGGGATACGAATTGCGATTTCAAAATAAAAACTTATTTTACATACATTCTCGATGATAAAGAAAACTACATTTTGAGGAAAAGGGAATAAGTAATATAACTAGCACTTGCCTTTAACTTGGATTACATCTGAACAGTCCTGCCTCAGCACTCCCGAAAAATAACTAACATGGCTGTCTTGATACCTTAAATTCATTTTCTCTTCCCGTATGAAAAAAAAAAACCTTTTGCGCATTGTTTTGCGCAATCTAAATCATTTTTACAGTTTTTTTTCTCTTATTTAGCACATCAGTATTAAACTGTAGGAAAAAACGGTATATTACTGTAAAAAACAACAATTATTTTTTGCAGTGTGTGTCACATTAGTGAGATTTTTGGGATTGAGATAAGACATTATAGTACTAGTTCAAATTTTGGTAAATGTTCCAAAGTGTTTTACTTCATTCAACCTTTGAGGTTTTGGTCAATTATCTTCACAGTTTGTTTATTATAATGGTCATTATTGAAAATAGTTGTTCTTAGTTGTAAGTAAATCTAAATATTAATAAGACACAAAATACATATGTGGGATTGTTTTTACTGCCATATGCTGAAACCTCCAGATATCTTAACCTCATGCTAAACAGAAAATGCATTCAATCTGTCGCATTATTTGATATGTGGACGGGATTATAAAAAACTAGTTTATTATATTACTAGTGGTACCTGCACGGCTTTGCCCGTAGTTGAAAATTAAAAGGTCATTTGGTTCGCCTTTATATTTACAAAAAATGGATGACGAATTTCTTGCCAATTCTCTATGTTCATTTGCTCAACAATGTTGCGGTTCCACGTTACAATAATTTTGTAATTTACTCTTCAACGTTGTGATAATGTGCTCGGTAAAATGTTCTTAAAATTGGAATATAAGACGATCAAAATCGAATTTTCAGAAAATCGCTTCGAGGTGAACTCCCCCATGCTACAAACTAACTGTGTGCCAAATTTCAGGAAATTTGGCAGAACGGTCTAGGTGCTGTGCGCGTCAGAGACATTCAGGCATCCAGACAGACAGCGATACAAACAGACTTTCAGCTTTATTATTAGTAAAGAAGATTAAGAGCCCTAACTATATACGCTTCTGCTTGACCACTTTTGGCTCTCAAGTCGCAGGTCCGTAGCTCTTGGTCTTGTTATACACATTAAATCAAGGCACCAAAAAGACATAACTAAAATTAAAAAAAAAAAAAAAAAAACTCTGAAGGAAATCAGGGTTTTTCTCAATTCTACTCGTAATATAAACATATGTATTCTTAAACGCAACAAAACATGCAATTCATGTATAATGCTACATTAACTGAGTGGATTTCGTAAATCAGATTAATAGCGTGTTTTTTTTTTTTTTTGAGTTTGATCATTTGTCTTCAAACACATGAGCTTTAAATTTGTGTCGTTATTTATCAATGCGTTTATACGACAACATGCACCAGTTACGCAATATTAAGCTTTTGCAAGTCTTGTGGTATAAAAGAGCATTGAGTTTATGTTTTTAATTAGTGCCTTTTACGTTTTTTAAATCATTTTAAAGCATGTCACTTTTGTGGCAGGGTGCGATACGGTTTACTTGGAGATAAACTAACGCCTTTAAAATTGTGTGTAAAAGAGCGCTCAATAATAAACTACCACCCCAGTCTGCATAAATAATAATAGGGCATATTCATGCTGAAAATGAAACAGTTCTTCCATTTTTCAATTTTCATTAAACATTTTATTCGCATTTTTAAGACTTAAAGACCAGTTTTATAATCTATGATCCAAAGTGAGCAATTCAGTACAAAAATTTTAAACAAAATACACGTACCCAGCTGCCAAAAGCGTTAAAATGTAACTAATCGCATGTTTGAAAGAAGGACAAATATTTATATTTTGCAGATTCGCAAAGTGTAAACAACGAAACTTAATTAAGTACATTCGCGAAGAAAGAGCATGAAAAGGACGATAAATTCCTTTAAAAAATCACAAAATATAACTCTCTTAGGTCACAGTTTTTCGTGTAATTTGCTGGTAAAACCACAAATCAGTCTTGTAATTATGGTTGTTTGCTAGAAAAATAATGACCTTTAGTGGTGTAAGCCATTAACAGTTCATTTTAAGAACGCAAACAGATCATTGCCTGGGGACCGTGAAACATAAATACTAATTTAGTGCCAGTGTAGAATAAGAAAAATTCAGTATTTCTTTTAAATGGGAATGTTTCTACTTGTTGAAGGTTCGTTGCAAATTCTAAGAAAATAGCATATTTCATTGCCTTTTGCATAACTTGTCATTAAAAATTTGGGTGCGGTCTTCGTGTCAAAGAGTTCTCAGATCACCATGGATATAAAATAAATGCTGCTTTAGTATATGTACGTACTAGCAGTACCCGCACGGCGTTGCTCATGTTAAGAATTTAAAGGATATCCATTGAATAAAAAAATCTATGCCCCCCCCCCCCTCTGTTGTGAAATGATAATTTTTACACACATTAAACCTATTAAAGTCTCTTTGGACTTGAAAACTACATTCGCCAAAACACATAAAAAGATAACCACCTGCGGCGACCAGCTAGTTGGCATTTCTATGCAATCAGCCTCAAAGGAAGGGGGAGGGAATGTGTATTCTCAATTCCCATTTTGTCGAAAAATAACAAAAAAGACGTCCACTTTTATGTGAATGCTTTATTTTTTTCAAAGTCGCGGGGGGAGGGGGCGGGGCATAGATCACTTTTGGGCCGAGAAAGGAAAAAAATTTCAATAAGCAACTTTTAATTTAAAAAAAAAAGTTGTGTTTTGCCATCCTTAACAAGGAAAAAATAATAATAAAAAATTATTATTTATGTCTTTAGATAGCGCACTGGCAGCAAAGTTTGATAAAAAGGTACACAATTGTCAATTTTCAATTATTTTTCTAAAAATCCAAATGTTCAAAATTTTTGTTTTAATTCCGTTTAAATTTCCTTTTAATAGTCTTTTAACATATCTTTGAAAATATTTAAATTCTTTTACAGTGTTTAGTTCGCGCATAAGCCGCAAAGTTACGTGAACTCAACTAAAAATCGCCGTTTTTAGCTTATTTTGTATATTGCAGTATTTCTTCTTTTAAATCCCAGTTGTATATATTTTTTACAGTAAATACGCACTATACAGCTCTTCGCTGGAACTGCAATTAAAGTATGTTGCATTAACAACCCAGAACCCATCACAAGTTGGTAGTTGCACTTTTTGTTCCACCTTGCAATTCCCAAGAAGACTGGACTTATTGACTGGACTTATACATTTGTAAAGTATCTTTCATAATAACTACAATAGTTTTAAACTAGGTTCTACGGTTGAGTCAGATGTGTGATAATCTTCCAAACATCGTGGATCCGGTGATTCAATGAAATGCTTATTTTGTTAATTTTGAGAAATTGTTATTGGTCATGGCAATGCACTAAATGCGAAATATAAAGGAGTTGGATTACAGTAGTGTATCTATATAACGCAAAAATCTACCAATCAACACTTCAAAAGCTATAAGAGAACTTCTTCCATCAATATTAAGATTTGAAGATTCGAACTACAGCAGTTAGTTGACAGGTCGCGTGTTTACTTCCTCCGCTTCAGTGATAATGTGAAAAACAAGGATATTTTATCCTTTCTAGAAACTATACATGTATTTTTAACTATGTTTTATTTTCATTCCCATAGCACGCACGGGCAGTGGAATGGATTGTGGAACTGTTCAGTGGATCTGCAGAAATTTATTTGAGGTATCAGACGGAAGAGATGGATTTTTATGAAAACCTTTATATTTTTTCAAACATCAGTGCCAAAACTGAGTCGTAATCCAACTTCACACCTTGATCGAAACGTAGAAACTTGTTTAAAACTATATAGTTATTATGAAAGTTACTTTACCAATGTATAAGTCTTGTCAATTCCAGTCTTTTTGGGAATTGCAGGGTGGTACATAAAGTGCAACTACCCTACTTGGGGTGATTTCTGGGCTGTTAATGCAACATCCTTTAATTGCAGTTCCAGCAAAGAGCTGTATAGTGCACATTTACGGTAAAAAAAATACATTACTGGGATCTAATATAAGAAATACTGCAATATACAAAATAAGTTAAAAACGTCCATTTTTGGATAATTTCACGTAACTTTGCGGCTTATGCACAAACTAAAAACTGTAAAGAATTAAATATTTTCAAAGATATATTAAAAGACTATTAAAAGGAAGCATTTAAAGAGGGACAATAATTTTAAATATTTGGAATTTTATAAAAATATTTGAAAATTGACCATTTTTTACCTTTTTTTTTTCAAATTTTGCTGACAATGCGCGATCTGAAGACACAAATATTATTTTTTTCAAATTATTTTTCCCATGTTTAGGATTTTATTCGGCGCACCCTATTGAACACCCATTTAAATTCCGTAAATACGGGAGAATTTAACTCTTATTGATCTTATATCGACTTTTATTTATCTATCAATCTATCGATACCATCTATGCATATTTGATGCTTCATAACATTCTTTTTCTATAGATATGGCACAACCGTGCCATTTCTATAGAAAGAAATAAATAGAATACAGATAGAAATAAATAGAATGAATTTATTTCTATCTGTAGTTTGTTGCATGCGAACAGCTTATTAGATAAGATATCTCGACACTCAAATCTGACGCGCATTAGGAAGTGAAATCTCGAATTGCTGGATCAAAAGCTCAAGAGCGTTACCATATAAACTTACTAAGATCTCTACCTACTTCACAACGCACGTTTGCTCTTAATCACTGATAATTCTAACGCTTGCAGAAATCCAGCGCACTTTGCATGAGAACGGGTCCATTCAAGAAAAATATGAGCGTGATATGAGTTTCAAACAAATTAAACAAATTTAGGAAAATGTACCTTTTTCCTGTGACGTTGCGCTGAATGGGGGAAATAAGCTGCTATTGTCCAATGGACTGGTCACTGGCAACACGTGTTCTTTTTTATCGAATTTAGTTTTCAAAGTCAAAGGAGTTCCTTAATTCGAATTTAAAATTCGTGACAAATGAGGATGTTATCCTCATATATAATAGCGAATGATCGAGTAACGCTCCTGACGTCATCAACAATGAAGCTCGCTCCACGACATGATAATTTGATAATATGTTTTAATTATGTTCGACATGCAGGGAATCGCTGTATTTTGACGAGACTGAACTGGATACGGTATTTTAAATGTTTTACTGCTAAGACTCATTTTCGGAGAATGAAAAAACGAAAAAAATACTCAGGAGTTTAGGGTTAATTCGCTGGAGTTAGGGTTAAAATTTCAACTATCTTCTAGCTTTACTTCCGAAAAGGAAATCTGATAAGCTTTTATTGCAAAGAGAATTCATTTTTATTTTTTATTTATTTATTTATTTGCAAGAATTGCTCAAAATTTGTTTTAAACATCTTATTGTGACCACAGAGAAGTAAAAATGCACAGATGTAAACACTAAAAGAGCTCTTGCAAGCAAAATGTCGAATACATTAGCTTATCCTCTAAAATCTACATCAAGCAGTCCTTGTTCATGTGTTTAATCTGAATGGTCATTGGAGTCAATTTCCTTTGCAGAATCGATAGGTGCCCTTGAACCCATGTTTTAGATTAGCAGGCGGAAGATGAGAATATGAAATGATATATAATAAACCGTAATTAGTGACTAATTTACATTGCAGAAATAGAAGTGAAATATAGCAAACGAATGTACATCTTTTTCTTTTTCACTTCCTTTTACAAAAAAGAAAGTATTGTATTCGCAAACAAATTTTCACTCAAAAATCGACCTTAATTTCCATTTTACTCACCCCCGAATTAATGTTGAGTTTTTCTTTTCGTTTTTTCGACTAGTTCCAACAAACGTATAGACACGCGAAATATCCATTTTGACGATTCCCCAGTTAATTACAACGAGTTCTCTTGTGACGTCTGTATGCATGTATGTCGCATAACTCAAGAACGGTATTTCTTAGAAAGTTGAAATTTGGTACGTAGACTCCTAGTGGGGTCTAGTTGTGCACCTCCTTTTTTCGGGTGTTTCTAAAGGGCTCTTTTCCCCTCTTTTTGAGGGGAAATAATTGTTAATTTCTATGTAAACTCAAGTGGTCATATAATTTTGCGGACACTTGGCGATATATCGCCAGTACTTTGGTCGCCAAATTTTGTAGTTAATTTGGCGATTTTTCGTATTTATTTTTTTATTTTATTATTAATATTTTTTTAATCTGGTTTCAATTTGGCCACTTTTGGTGATATTTAGAGAGTAAACTATTGAATCACATTAAAAATGCCAATAATGGGAAATGTGGCAATAAATTGGAGTAAAAGGAAGTCATGTAATGCACACACATCAGCTCGTTTTTTTTTTTTTTTTTTGTTTTTTTTTCCCCCGAAATTTTTGTATGCAATCATTCATGACTTAAAATTTTAAAAATAAAAACAAGGTAAAATAATAATTATAATAACGATTATAACCACAGTACGGTAAGAGGCAAAACTAAAGCCCACCTAGTAAGTATATATATTTTGAAAATAAGAATGAAATTGGTTTGAAGTTGTGATAACATGAGGCTAGATATTCACGCATTCAAGTTTTAATCCGCTTGTCGGACATACTAATTAAAAATACCTGAACAACAGCATTTTTCAGTTAAGAACTCGATGTTACTAATATCGATCACCGGGTGTTTTTAATATCGCTTACATGAAAAAGAAAGCACTGAGAAATAAAGAAAACAATTTAAGAACAAATATTATTTTTTTCATACATTTGCATAAATTTAGTTGAACATGTAGTGGACTAACAAGCTGCAATCTATAAAAATTCAATCTATTCCCTTTCCTTTTATGACATTTTTCATGAAACCAAAGAAAACCTTTTTACATATTCAACAATTTTCACCACGTTTGTTACATGAATAAAATCAGTCACAAATGACATTGTGCGTCATCGTTATCATTCGACTGTTGCTCTCATCCGATCATGCGTAAGGTGGCTCATCGTCATCAGTAGAACGGGACATGTTTCTCTCGTTTTCTTTTCTTTTTTTCTGTAGTTTAAGGGGTCTGTATCTTGTCAAAAAAAAGCTGTACTATTTCTTTGGGTGTCGTTTTATGGAATTGGTGGAAATAGCTGCTGATTCATTCCTAGAATTTGATGCAGATAAAATAAATTGGATTGATGTAAATTGATATTGCTACGATCAGACCTGGTGATGTTTTTGAGGTTTTTTGCAGTGAATCTTTGGGCCTTTGCTCTTCCGTTCCCTGTTCAGGGTGACAAGAAACAACTTGGACACACATAATACACTATAACTTGATTGCTAATGAAAATATAACCACCAAACTTCAAAATAAATATGAATACATTATTTCGTCTAATATATTTACAAATTTTTAAAGCGTCAAGTTTTAGGATAAACACAGAGCTTTAAACATGTAACAAAATTTTCGGCTCTGGGACGCACCTCACTTACTGATAGTTTATCCTATTCCTTGCATAAGGATTTCTTCAGGGATGCCAAATTTTTATGAGGTTTAGTACACACATTTGCCTCCACGATGGATCAAACAGAATAATCCACTGGGTTTAAAAGTGGGGATAACGGTGGCCATTCTTGAGCTCCAATGAAGTCCGGAAAATGTGTCTTGCACCAATCTTGAGTGCCTTTAGCTCTGTGTGCAGCTGCGGAATCATGTTGGAAGGTTCATCTTTTGTTTCCAAAGAACTTTTGCGACCCAGGTAAGACAACATCTTCCAAAATACGTTTGCGATATGTTTCTTGACTAATTTTATCCCCTGATCAACAAAACCAAGTGATCTCTTCCAACTAGCACATATCCCACCCCAAATCATTAGTTGGGGTCGTTGAAACTGTTCAACAGCGCAAGAAGGTCCTGGAGACAAACTTTGGCATCCCTACAGAAATCCTTATGCAAGGGATGAGATAAAATATCAGTAAGTGAGTTGCGGCCCAGAGCCGAAAACTTTGTATATTACGTTTAAAGCCCTGTATTAATCCTAAATGTAGCCACAGTGAAAATTTGTAAATATATTAGTCGAAATAACGTATTAATATTTCTTTTGAAGTTTTTTCGTAATGTTTTCATTAGCAGTAAAGTTATGGTGTATTATGTGCACTAGCGTAACTATGGGGTCTAGCGCCCCTGACGTACTTAAGAAATTATCCCCTCCCCCTCTCTAGGGTCGCACACATGGAAAATCACCGAAGGCCTTGTGACTTCCCGATTTTTTTTTTTTTTTTTGGAACATTTTGATTAATTGATTCGACAAGTAGGAGATTGTATTTTTTTCTCATTTTCTTTTCTAGAATTATTTTCAATGATGCTCAATGTTTCTTCTCAGTAGATGTTATATGTATGTATACTTGTGCATGCTCGAATTTTATCGTTCGGTAAAATAGGGATTTCATTCTGCAACTTTAGAATTTTCCCCTTTCCATAAATTTTAGTTCTCTCCCACCATTTCACAAAAAGTAATTAATAAACGAGCTGATGTGTGTGCATCGCATGACTTCCTTTTACTCCAATTTAATGCCATTTTCCTATTATTGGCAATTTTAATGTGATTCAATAGTTTACTCTCTAAATATCACCAACAATGACCAAATTAAAACAATATTTAAGAAAAAACTCGCCAAATTTGTCACCAAGTTGGCGACAAAACTTGAGACCGAAAGAGTGGCCTGCCAAATTGTAGCACCACTTGGGTTCACATTGAAATTAACAATGATTCCCTCCCCCCCCAAGGGCCAAAAGACCCCTTTAGAAACAACAGAATGCAACCAAAAGGGAAGGTGCACAACTAGATCAAACTAGGAGTCTACGTACCAAATTTTAACTTTCTAGGAACGTACCGTTCTTGAGTTATGCGACATACATTCGCACATCCGAACATACGCACACACGTACATACATACGTCAAGAGAGAACTCGTCGTAATTAACTTGGGAATTGTCAAAATGGATATTCAGCGTGTCTATACGTTCTTAGGCACTTATCCAGGGGGGGGGGTTGAGTCGAAAAAAAAACTCATCATTCATTCGGGGGTGAGCAAAATGGAAATAAAGTTCGATTTTTGAGTGAAATTTTTTTTCGCGAGTACAATACTTCCTGTTTTGTAAAAGGAATTAAAAAAAATATTTATTAATTAGTTTTTTTTTTTTTTTTTTTGAACATAGTACTCAACCTTCCGTATCCGGCCATCGAAGTACAAACAGAGCTTGAAAAAAAATTACTCGTTCGAAATCCCACCCCGTTGTACTGGAAGTATCACCGATGGTCGGCACTGACAGCACGCTAAAACGGGTAACAGATAAACAAATACTTCACGTATAGGGTAGACTGACCAGTGAGTGAACACCACCCAGTGAATGAACAGCGTGTCATTTAAAAAAAAAAAAAAATAAGCTTCTAAATTTTTTTTTCTGAATAAATTCACTACAAAAGTGTTCTTTATTGATATTCTAAGCTATCTGATACCTGATTGGTTACTTTGGATATGTATTTTTTTCCGGAAATTTTTTTTAAATTTTTACTCCCGTGAATCGTTCTTTCTCTCTTTCAAAATAATAAGGCTGGTTTCGTGCTAGCAATTATTTTGATACATATTATTTTTATCGATAAATTTTATTTTTTAACTCTACGAAAGAAAAATTAAGTATACATATTTAGGCTATGGATTTAAATTGTTTCAGTCAATGCAAAATGCGTAGATTTTCAGGTAGAGGGGTGTTCAGTCACTGGGTACGAAAAATTGCGAAAACCCAGTGAATGAACAATGACAAAATTTCTTTTGATTTAAAAAGAAATTTGAAGTTTCTTTGAGATATTTTCATTTTCGTACTTTTTTCTAATGCAGATAATTTTATATGCTTATTTATTTATGTATTTCATTATATATTTTATAATTTCTTTATTTTTGTCTTTGCAAACAATGCACTTTTTACTGAGTTTTATCTTTTATCTATCTATATCGTCTATCTGTATATTAACCTACGTACCTACATCTATCTTTCTATATCTTTATCTCTCTTGATAGATAGACAGTTAGATAGAGAGATAGAGAAATAGAAATATATATATATATATATATATATATATATATATATATATATATATATATATATATATATATATATATACAAAGAGAAAGAATAGATAGGTAGATATGTATGTTTGTTTGTGTATACATAGATAGATAAATAGATAGAGGAAGATATAGAGATAGATACATAAAAAATAAGAGGTAAATATATATATATATAGGTAGATAAATATAGAAAAAGAATAGGTTGGTAGATGGATAGATCGACAGATTTATTAAAAGATAAATAGATAGGAAGTGGTTAATAGATAGATATGTAGATAGAGAGACTAATATAGAGATAGATAGCTAGGTAGAGAGACTGATATAGAGATATAGAGATGGATGGTAGATATATAGAGAGATAGATAGACCGATAGATATAGATAGGTAGATATATTGATAAGGAGATAGTTAGATATGTATATATATATATATATATATATATATATATATATATATATACGTAGAAAGAGATAAGTAGATAAGTATATAGATTAGTAGATAGATAAGTAGATAAGTATATAGATTAGTTGATAGATAAGTAGATAGATAGAAAGAAATATAGATAGAAAGGTTTATTGATAGATGGATAGAGATATAAAAAGATAGATATAGATAGTTATATAAATAGATAGACAGATAAATAGATATAGATATTTATATAAATACATCTCAAAGAAACTAAATTTCTTTTTGAATCAAAATTTATCATGTTCATTCACTGGACCAATTTGTGCTCATTTACTGGTTCGAGGTGTTCATTCACTGGGTCGTTGCGCCATTTTTTCTTTAAACACCTAAAAAAGTCGGAAGCGGTACCATTTAAGTTCCCGCGATTTTTTTAGAGATATTTACATAGATCAATTAAAATGTTTTAACTATTACGATCTGTATAGTATATAATTTAAAATTACTAGGATTTTAAAAAAATGAAATTGTGCTTAACTGTTCATTCACTGGTCGGTCTACCCTACGAATAAAACCTCCCGGAACCGAATATTTTACCCTTAGACGCAAAGTTAAAGATTCTCAGTTAATCGAATAATTTCCTCGGAAAATCGATAATATTAATCAGCTTTCACAAACATTTTTCATGAGAAAAACTTTGAATACGTTAGAAATAATTTAAGTAAGAACAATTTTTGACGAAAAGAACAAAACAATATTTTTCGCCATCAGCGGGGAGGAAAACATTCATATTCCATCAAAACATTTCCTCTATTCTATCTTATTTCTTTTGTCGTTGCCATCACAAAAAAGGATAAAACTGCAAATTGCGCAGCTGAAAATTAAATTAACTACCACAAGGAAATATACACATTTCAGACGATAATAAATTGACAAATTTTCAAGGTAAAACGCAGGAATACCTGGAGGGAAAAAGATGAGCTAGAAAATAGCCCCAAAAGACCTTGAGCAAGCAATCCACTATTAAAGAATTTTTCAAAAAATAATGTACTGAAAAAAGGTGCTAAACCAAAGATTCCATAACTTAGTTGTCATTTACTTTTTCATATTTTTTTTCAAAAATTTTTTACCAGAACCATTAATTATTTCCTTTATGTAGCTGTTGATTTATTATTATTGCCTTTTTTGATCAATGTTGTTAATTAAGAAAAGTGAAGAAAATTTCCCCGTTTCATGAAATACCCCGCTTAATCGAATGATATTTCTTGGAACCGACGATCTTCGATTAAGCGGGACCAACAGCACTTGGTGCGATTTTTTAAACAATCGCGAAATTTGCGACAGTTGTTTTTAAGAAATCTTGGATACAAATGCTCCCTCTCCCTACTTTGAGAAATAGTTACTTATTTATTATTCCTTCATTAGTTTTTGAAAAAGAAACATGGTTGCCAAATGTGGAGATACTTTCGGTGACCATAAATTCGCAGCCCAAAAAATTCCATTCGAAATGTTTTCAAAATAAGTAACGAAAGTTCTGCACTTTTTCAAATCGTGAAAGAATGCAAATTATTTTCTAAGTAGAGCAATTAATTAGTTGAAATAATAACACGAAAAACGCAGAATGAAGAATTGGAAACGGAAGACTTGCTTACTTTCAGTGGATAGGAAAGGCCAATTTCAGGTCAACTTACGGACACCATTACGATGGAGCTAAGTTTCGTTTTGTCAAATGTATCTAAACTCGCATCAGTGTATCCAACCGAAATCAATTAGAGCAGAGCTCCACATACAACAAGGTTTTGTGGTGTAGGGTAGGGCACAATTCCTGCTGCCCAGTGTAGTGTAATCATCCCTGAGTTAATTACAACGAGTTTTCTCGTGACGTCTGTATGTAAATACGTATGTATGTGCGTATGTTTGTATGTGTGTATGTATCTCGCATAACTCAAAAACGGTATGCCCCAGCAAGTTTAAATTTGGTACGTGGATCCCTAGTGGGGTCTAGTTGTGCACCTTTCCATTTGGTTCCATTTGGATGTTTCTAAGAGGATCTTTTGCCCATTTTTGGAGGGAAATCATTGTTAATTTCGATGTAATCTCAAGTGGTATTATAATTTGGCGATATATAGCCTGTCTTTTGGTCGCCAAGTTTAGTCGCCAACTTGGCGACAAATTTGACGATTTTTTTTTTTAAAATCTGGTTTCGATTTGGCCACCGTTGGTGATATTATAGAGTAAACTATTGAATCACATTAAAATTGCCAATAATGGGAAAAATACATTAAATTGGAGTAAAAGGAAGTTATGTGATGCACACATCAGCTCGTTTTTTCATTATATTATATATTTCAGTTTAAAGTTTTTAGGGACCATACAGAAGATGAGTTTGGAACTTTTCGCTCTTTCAGAAGAATGACAGGTCGTCAAAGTATGAAAAACAAGGTATTTATATTTTTCATTGCCATTCAAAAGTAAAGGCAAATGTTACGCCGTGATATCCAAAAACACACTGCAAAACCTCGAATAATTTGAAAAATCACTCTTTATGCACGAGTGTAATTTTAAACACTTGTTAACAAGTATATTTCCCCCCAAAAGGTGTTATTGACGGCGACTGAAAAGTGGTGTAAGTCACAAAACGCTGCGTTTCATATCTCGGTGAATATTAGTTTTACTAATTTCAATCTTTTTGTGTCGGAATTATTTTTTAATGGAGTTTATTACGCTAAATATAAGTTAGGGGACCTGGGGCCAGTATAAAAAGTTTAATTTTGAATTTTCTGACTCATTTTCAATTTTACTTCAATTTTTCAATATCCTAAACCTGCTTCTGGTTTTGAACATTTTTGCAGTTTGAAGTATACATCTAGGAATAACGGTTGCAAAAATAAAGGTCTTGCAAGTCGTAAAAGGTGAGGGGCTTTCTTGCAAGGTTTTTTTTTTTTTTTTTTTTTGAGAAATCATGATTGCTCATTGCTTTCATTTGACCGTCCTTAATGTTGTAGTTCCTTTTTCAGCTTGGATCAGGGACACCAGCACCACCGCCCACTAGCCTCTGCAGGCGCGGCTCTGAGCACTGCCTCCTGGAATTCGTTTCTCTTGGTCGGAGGCGTCCATGTTCTACACCCACACGCTCATACACACAAGCCTACGTGCATACACACTGGTCTACGCACACACACAAGCCTACACATGCACGCACGCGCGCCTACACATACACACACGCCTGCACTTACACACACACACAACTATACACACGTAACTGCAGAGGAGGAGGGGTAGGCTTGAGGGGACAGGAGCTATTTCTAGAAACAATAGCCCCCAATGAGTAGGGGCCTGTGGCAACTCGTGATTGCGAAAAGCATAATTTGAATTCAAAATTTCAGAATTCAAGTTCTTTTTTTTAAGCATTTTTCAAACTCTATGATCGAAATAAAAACCTCTTTATTTTTTTTAATCAGTCGAAATGCCTCCCTCTGGCTGCTGTGTCCCTGGCGAGAGCCACTCCTGCCAGCCCCTAGTTACGCTGCTGATCATGTGTACCCAAGTTGTTTCTTGCCACCTTGTATAACCTACTCGGCGATAGTTGGAACACTTTGGTGGACTGCACTTGGAACAACCTAATCATCAACCGTAGCGGTCTTTACTAAGAAGGATTTTCATTGTAATAGAGTTAGTGTAACAATACACGACTACTAATTACTACTGCCTCTGCTGGTATGAATGAATGAAGTGAAACGGGGTCGTTCAATAAGAGCACAAGCTTCGTGACCACTGGTCTATTGTATTAACCATGCTAGGACAACAGAGGCTAATAGCAGAAAGGAATGTCAGATAGTTCTCAGAGATCCACACTGCCGAATCCTAAATATACAAACCTTTGTGCAAAAAAATAATCACAATCACACACAGTAAGTGAATTGAGTTTTCTTCTACCACTTGGCAACCTCTATGTATTGAATTGTCAGTGACACGTATCAAATTAAGATGTCTATTAAGAAAGCAGTATCCGGTCAGTGACCCAATGAGCATTTTAATCTCTTTCCTACACAAATCAAGCAGCTCTATGGAGCAAAACCTAGGAGGCCATTGGTTGAGGACTTTGGTCTGTCTCATGGAGTCGGAATAAAGCCACCCACCGTATGATTGGTCTATTAGTAGGTTCTATGCAATATTCCTATCCTAACTGCGTTAAAGGGCACACCAAGAGTATGTTCAGCTCTCACAAATGGTGTATAGGAGTTCTGCTTAGCTAGTCGATCAGCTATTTCAATTCCCACAATGTCACGGAGACCAGGAACACAGTACAGGTCACTGGTCAACCTTACCAATTTACCAATGCATTACGGCACTTTCAAACTGTCTTGACTCTTAACTCACTTACAAAAATTCACATTTTGAAGGATTTCTCAAGAATTAAAAAACCAATTGCATTGTAACTTTTGCATATGAATCATAGAAATCGCTGATAACTTTCTGAAGTTTTAAGATATTGAACTGGATTTTTTTAATGAGTTGAGGAATGTAGTTGGGTGTTAGATAAAAAAATTTATAATTTGCTATCTTTCGCACATGCGCAGTGATAAATTAATTGCTTTAAATGTCCATATTTTATTAAATTATTAACATTTTAATTTTAAATTTTAGTATTATGCTTCTCTTGTGTTCTGCCATGTTTTCTGAAAGTTTCGTAAGCTTTGATGAAAGTCTTTGCCTGTTATGAGCCGAAAACCTTCAAATAAAATTTGCAGTTTTGAAACAAATGCTTATATTTCCGTGAATATCAGTGGTACCTCCCCAAAAGTATGAAAAATCATAGTAGGGAAGACAGTTGTACCTTGGACCACTTCTGAAACGTATTGGTTTTCAAAAAAAGAATGTGATTTTTATGGATTTTAGGTATTAAAACTAAATTTCAAGCCTTTTTGCATAAGTAAAAAAATATTTTTCTATTTTTTACATTTTTGACAAATTTTATGTAAGTTGGTCCATGTTACATAATGTTCGTGTACCTTGAGACAGACCTCTTGTACTTACTTAAGGTATCCGACTACGTTGAAAAGGCGATTTTCGACCAAAATTCACTTTTTCTCAAAATAGTTTAATTCAACAGCCCCATTCTTAAAGATTATGAAACATTTTGGTTTTATAATTTACGCGAATTAGAACTCACGTCATAAGCATTTGAATACTAAGTGTCTGCAGTATAACTCGTGTTAAGTCTAATCTTTACTTACGTTTTTTGAAGAATGCAATTATTTCTCGACACTGGCTACGGAAAACATGATTTTGCAAATTCTATTCAGTATTCAAGCATGAAATTTGGCATGCCTGTCTTGCAAGTACTTGTGGATGGAATAGACCATAGATTATGTAAATGATGAAATATTTTTTTTATTTATAGCTTTTTTACCGAAAAAAGGTGACAAATTTTTGAGAAATTTTTGGATAAAGTCACGTAATTTGTCATAAACCTTAAAATTCTTGAAATATGTTTTAACCTGCGGTCTGTTTCATGTGTAATATTTATACATGTGAAAAAATCTAAGCAAATTGTTTATAGCTAGTTAATTTTTATTAATACAGAGTTTCTCCCAACTGGTAATTTTCAAGTCATTTTTGCCAAAACATCACCCATTTAAAAAAAGTTATTGATATTATGGTTTATTTTTAAGCAAAATACATGTTTTAAGATCATTCTGCTTCTAAAAAAAACATTAATAATATTTTATAATAGTGTTTTTTAAAAAAAACTGCTCCGAACCTAGTCGGATACCTTAAATGCATAGCTTAGGTTGTATTCAAGTTTATTGGACCCACTTTCATTCAACTTTCTTAAATGCCTAGTAATAGTTGACCTGCTCCCTTTGAACACTTTTTCGGCCTCTCTAAAAGTAATTTTTTGTCAGGATAATTACTTCTTACTGCTTTAATAGCATGCTTTAACATCTACTGAATCCCCCTTGATTCCAGTTTTACTTCGAGGCATAATGCAATTCTACATAAAAAAAAAAAAAAAACAATCACTGTAACCTACAGTACCTATTGTTCATAGATTCAGTGGTTCAAGGTACAAGTTGGAGCTTGGTTTCAAGGCACACGAGGATTTATGTTTATACAAAAGTAGCTACCCTAACCTAACAGCTACGCAAAAAGTAAAGACTGAATATTGATAACACTTACCAAGTGATAGGCAATAGATATAATGGTCAATCAGTTGGGTAACACTAGTCTTTAAAAGTTCAATTCATTTAAGTAACACTGGAATTATTTATTTTTCTTTGCACAAATCACAAAACAATCACTGTCCACATAAAAGCAAGAGTTTCAACCTACAACTCACTCTGGCAGGTGGAGAGACTGTCATGGCTGACATAGTACCATGATTCCTCACTAGGTAAAAGCGCTAGCTGATTAGAGTACATGGCGCAAAATACCATGGTCAAGGTACAACAGTCTCGCCTACATAGTGAGCTAACTAATTTATGAAATTTGCAGCTTATTCTCAGCTATTTACGATGAGTGATGACCAAAAAAATTTTTTGTTTTTCTCAATTTATTGCTGTCCCCCAAAACGCAAGACTGACTTAACTTTTATTGGAAAATGAAAGCTAGAGCATACCTGTTATGTGACAATAGTTATAAAGCAATTGGTCTTTTTTTTTTCTTGAGAAATCCCTCAAAATGTGAATTTTTGTAAGTGTCCCAATACTTTTGATCATATAGTGTAGAAAAAACAGGCACGTGTGTCACAAAGTTTTATAGTCGGATGATCTTTCTGGTTAGTAGTATTTGCTGGGTTAATCGTTAATGTCGCAGAGCACTCGTCATTAGACAATATGGATGGGCGATACTAGGTACATGGACGATATTTGTTCTAATACCTTCCTAAAATTTATAAAAACAACAACAATAGTATACATAATAATAATAATTATATGAATTTTAATAATAATTGTCATTACTATTATTATTATTGATTATTTAGATTATGGTTATGGTACGATTTACTAAAAAAATAAAGATTTACATTCATTGAATAATACATAACAAATGATAATAAATATGACAAATAATAAATAAATAATAAATTATAAAAAGTAATATGTAATTGATATATGTTATCATAATTTTAATGTAAATGATAATAACATATAAATGAATTCATCAAAAAGAAGCTTCATGAAAAGGAAAGAATGACTAAACATATTCAAGATTACATTATAAAGTGCGATTTTTTTTTAAACTTGATGTTTTTGCAATTTATTATAATCACTGAACACACGATACCCGTAGTTAATTTAACTTTTCCGGATACGCTTCAAAACTTTTTTGTATGTCTATGTATTGTTTTAAAAATGTACCAAATTTAACAAATTATTTGAAGGATTAAAAATTTATTTGAAAAATCAAGTTGTATTTATTTCATCTATAGCTCGGTAAACATGCCTGTAAGAGTAGATTACAAACAAACAAAAAAGTTTACTCCTTTAACTAAATGTCCTAAATATGACAATAGTTAAAAAAATACTAATTCAAAAACAAAACAAGCGTTTTATTCGCATGAGAATTGAAATAAAGAGTTAGAAATGTAAGTAAAGAAATCTGCTTTATAACTTCACAAAGGAAAAGAACAATTCATTTCATATCAATCAAGACTCTAATTCAATCATCGAGACTTAAGATAAAGATCCTGCTATTTATTTAAATCTAAACAAGATTTGTCTTGATTTAAAATGTTACGAAAATTCAACTCCTAAGGGCGATGAAGCTGAACAATTCTTTCTTCTGGGTTAAGTTAAGGAAGAACAATGGTTTCAGGCGACATTTTTGACCTTAATTCTTTTTCTTCTTGTCAGGGCAAATTCTGAAATAATGTTTCTCAGACCTTTCAAAATATGTATCATTTTAAATAATTCATTTTGGAATAAAATGTAGAAGAATTATTTTCCTCAGGTTTGTTTCAAGTCGAGCTTAATTTAAAATTTTAATTTTTATCTAACAAAGCAGTGTGTTTATTTAAGTTTACATAACTGTTAATTATTTATTCAGTGTTTTTTTATGATTTTGTTTGCTCGTATCTTGGTTCATTTGAAATATGTTTTAAGATAGAGTCTGTTTACGTATACGTGGACGTGTAGCAAATTTGATTTTTCTGGCATTTTTCTGGAAGTTTAGTGCAAAGTTTAATCTTTTAAATGATAGTAATGAAAAAATAGGAAAATTTATGCTGGATATCTGATTTTTATTTTTATTTTAAACATTTTCATGGCAGGATAAACCTGTTAAAAACATTTAAAATACTGTTGTGCGAATAAAAAGTTCGAAAGTTGAAAGACGGGTGCCTTTTGATGACAAAATAAGCATAACAATAATGCTATTCTGTCCCTAAATCAAAATATTAACACAACTGATTGATATTTGATAGTACATGAATACCAAAATACAATTATTGAAATGGTGTTTATGAAAACAATAACTTTAGTGGTTGTAGGTTTTTTTTTTTTTTAACTTTTTTTCTTCTTTCTTTAGAATCGAAAAGTACGAAATTATTTTTCAGTTACAGTAATTTCTATTTTATACTCATGTTTTTATCCCGATATAGCTACTATGTTACAATTAACTTTATTCCTGACAATTAACACTAAGTGTATTCTTTCATTTAAATTTTGTTCTTTGTCTTCTAATTTTAAATCTTTGGATGTGTTTTTTTTTTTTTTTTTTAACCATCGCGATCAGCAAAATGTGCACACACACTAAATAATTTCTGCAAACATACAGAAAAACGCAAGCATCCATGCTGAAAAACGGAAAAGTCACGTATCATGTTTGTCAGTAAACACTTCATTAAAAATTGCTTATTTTTCCACATTCATTGCGGATTCCGTTTAAAGACCCAGTTATTTTTTGCTTAATAACATGAATATATGTTTAAAATAAATTTAAATGCTCATTTTCATGTTTCCATTCCCTTGCAAGTACTTTTCAGCAATGTACTTCAACGCATTCAATCACTTTAGTGTGAATAAATATTTAACTTAAACTAATTATCTTAAACAAAATTTTCATAATTAAGTTGAAGTGATCTAACAAAATGAAAGTTACCAAGCGATATAGACAAGAGCAATGATCTTTTTTGATTTCATCTGGAAACTGTTACTAGTGCAGAGGTATGTTCGTCTATTTTGCGATTTCTGGTTTGTATTGTATACCCAATTACTGATGAGAATTTATAAAAACGCGTCTTCAAAAAATTAATAAAAGTTTGGGAGATAAATTTACACATCGAGCCCAAAGCTGGGCAGGGGGGAGCGCGTACATCTATGAACACTAGAAATTTTAGTTCGACTGAGTTTTGGTTTTTTAATTTGGAAAAAATTAAAGATTTTTTTTTTCAGCTCTGCATTATTAGAGTTTGGAGTTTCTTAGTTATGTCAAAGTACTGAGTTCTGCGGGTGTTATTATGTTGAATTACGGAGTCTCTGTAGTATTTGCTCCATAATTTTTATCTTTCATTCTTTTAAGAGCAAGAATTTGAGAGAGTGTCACACTTGTTATTCATTCCATCTCAGATTTTCTCCAAAAAATTACCAATTCTTACTTATCTTGTTAAAAGCCCAAAGCTAGAATATTTTGTTCTGAAGTTGAGTTAAATTTTTATGGGCCCCTAAAGGTAACGCGCGACAGCAAAAACTGAGCGGATTTTTAAGACATGGTAATTGCTATGAGTCACAATTGATGCCGACAACAATTTGCCTCCAAATTCTTTTTATGAATGAAGGATAGAAGGTTTAAACTTTACAAAATTAACGCTAAAGTTGTGGCAAGTTGTTGCCGCAAATTCAATGGAGGTCACAAAAATGAGGGTTTTTTGTCGTTCTTTTTAGCATTTTTGAGGTCTAAAAACTGATTGCACCTTTCAATTGTCACGGCAAATGTACTGCCGCTTAAAAGTTAAGTATATGCACTTAAAAAAATGCATAATTAACTGAGGCAAGTTTAATGTGCTTTTAATTACATTAGGTCGAAATAGGGAAAATGTCACGTTTTACTAATATTCAAACTGTTGTAACTTCTTGCGTGAACAATGTATTGAAACATTTTTTTTTTTTTTTGCTCTTGTCATGCCCTATTATTGGTCTTACCAAAGCTGTAAATTCCATTGAGGCGAAATGCTTTAAAATTTTAAAACAAAATAATAACTTTGCATATTTTTGTCATCATGGCTTTTTGCTTCTTTATAATATCTGCCTGGATTACTGGTATTTTAATAATATAGTTTGCAATATAAATTGATATTTTATTGCTCTGTGACACATGTATGATAAAGTCAGACCAAACAACGTAAGTCTTCTACTTACGTTGTTTGGTCTGACTTTACTATTCAGCACAAAGGTATTTATTTATCTTACATGTATGATATTTTGACATTCATTTAATTTAACATAAACATTAATAACATTTAAATTTTGTATATTTAAGTGAAAAGTTATCTAGTCAACACTTTCAATGTTATTATATTAAAGGTTATGATGTTGTATCAGCAACACATGTCTGTGACGTACTTACTTATGAAGCACGTATGAAAAATGCCAAAATTTCAGTTATTGAAATTAAGAAAGAATGCTCCATTGTGAAACAATTATTAAAATACCAGATATCCAATCAAACCATCGATCAAATTTGAAAATGATCTAATGGTATGATATTCTGGAAGTATTTTGAAACTGATTCAGGAAAAGAAGTTGTGTATAGCAACTTGAACTTTAACTACAGTTTCCAAATAATTCGCCCATTTAGCTCAGAAAGAAAATCCGACAGAAATCAGAGCCATAAATCTGTATGTATCGTCCGAAAATTCGTAAGTTCACAGTTTTGTCCTGCGACAATTGTACTTGCACATTTCAAACTGCCGATGAATCATCAATTCATATAGCAAGAGGCCAGTACAAAATTTCTAAACTTCTCTCAGGAATGGATAAAGGTAAATATATATTTTCAAAAAGAGAATCGAAACTATTATAAATAAAACAGCTATCCAATTGTTAACTCTTCTGTAATAGCTACTGCATAGAGTAGCTATGCAATGTTTTCAAATCAAGTTTCACAATATGGGCGGGCAGTAAGCGAAATAATAATAATAATTTGAGTTCTGAAATTTTGAATTCATATTATGTGTTTCGCAATCACAAGTTGCGACAGGACCCTACTCATTGGAGGCTGTTGTTTCTAGAAACGGCTCCTGTTCCCCCAAGCCTGCTCCTCCTCCTGGGTGGTTACGTGTGTATAGTTATGTGTACACTCGTAGACGTGTGTGAAGGCATGTGTGCATTTGTGTGAAGGCATGTGTGTATGTGTGTGAAGACGTGTGTGAGTGTGCGAGCTTGCGTTTTGTGTAGGACATAGACGCCACCGACCAGGAGAAGCGGGTTCCGGGGCACAATGCTAAGGACCAGAGGAGCCGCGCCTTCAGAGGATGGTGGGCGGAAGTGCTGCAGAGGCCCCTGTCTAAGCTGAAAAAGGAACCGGACATCAAAGACGGTCAAGTAAGAACAATAAGCAATCATAATTGCTCAAAAAAAAAAAAAAAAATCACGCGGCTAAATTAAAATCAAAAGCAATTTCTTCTTGGGCGTTTCAAAAAAGAAAAAAGTGAGAAGTGTACAGCTCATAATGTTGAAAAACTGATGAGGTGTTTAACTGTTCAGGGTAAGAAAAAGTTTTGCCCAGAAGAATATTTAACACAAGAACAAATTATTTCCTATTTTAGCAGAAAGAAAAGGGCGGCTAAATATTTTGATGCTGAAATGGATGACAATGATGAGCTTTTACATTTCGCAATTGAAGAAAATGAAATTGCTGAGAAAGAAAATATCAGAGACGAAGCACATCTTTTTGTAGAAACAGAAAAAAATAATATTTATTCAATAATTTTTTTGACTTTGCAACTAAATTTAAAAGTTGTAAATGTCAAACTTCAAGTTTAATTTTAAATGAATATCAAATTTGTCACATAACATTAAAATATCATTTTATATTGCAAACTTTATTATAAATAAACAGCAGTCTAAACAAATAATATGAAGAAGAAAAAAACCACGAAAACAGAAATAGGCTAAGTTATTTTTTCTATGTTTTTCTCTTTATTTATTTATTTTTTTAATTTTAAAACACTGCAAAATGCAATTTCTATAGTATTATTGTTCTGATATATCGGATTTATTTATAATGTAGTGGTAAGAATACAAAATTCAAGAAACAAAAAAGAATTTCGATTTGCTGCGAATTATATCATAGAAGTCACCACAGATGTAAATTTTAGAAGTTAAATCAGTGATGTTTTTAAATATACTTTCTCAGATACAAACACTAATTTATTTTTTATTCACTTCTTATTATAATGTTAAAAAGGTAATAGTTCAAAAGTAAGTAGTTTTAAAAAGGAAAAACAGCATTGAGAACAAAGTTTAAAAAAAAGAAAAAATTTTCTTTTACAAAAATATTCTGGTACTGATCAATTTAAAGTGCCATGCTTAACAACACATTCAGGACTCTTAGATGGAACTATATGTTAGATTTAAAAAAAGGGGGATTCAATAAATTAACATTGAAAATGTTGACTAAATTACTTTGCATTTAAATATACAAAATTTAAATGTTATTAATGTCTTATGCGAAACTAAATGGGTATCAAAAATATGTGTCACAGAACAATAAAAAATCATTTAATATTGCAAACTATATTATTAAAATACCAGTAATTCAGGCAAATAGTATGAAGAAGCAAAAAAGTCATGTCGATAAAAATCAGCAAATTTATTATTAAAAAAAAATTTTTTTGAAGCATTTTGCCTCAATAGAATTTACAGTCATAGTAAGACCAATAATAGGGCATGACAAGGGCAAAAAAAATATTTCAATATGTTGTTCGCGCAAGGAGTTACAACAGTTTTAATATCAGTAAAATATGACATTTTCCCAATTTCGACTTAATATAACTAAAAGCTCATTAAACTTGCCTCATTTAATCATGCAGTTTTTTTTAAGTGCATATACTTACCTTTCAAGCGACAGTACTTTTGCCATGGCAACTAAAAGGTGCAATCTGTTTTTGGACATCAAAAATGCTAAAAAACGTCAAAAATGCCTTTTTTTGTGACCTTCATTGACCTCGCCGCAACAACTTTCCACAAATTTAGCGTTCATTTTGTAAAGTTGTAACCGTCTATCTTTCATACATAAAAATATTTTGGAGGCAAATTGTTCTCGGCAACAATTGTGGTTCATAGTAATTTCCATATCTTAAAAATCCGCTCAGTTTTTGTTGCCGCTTTGATCTTCATGGGCCCAAAAAATCTGAACAACTCAACTTGAGAACCAAAAATTCTGGATTTGGGCTTTTAACAAGGTAAGTAATAATTGGTAATTTTTGTTGAAAATCTGAAATGCATGAATCACCTCATAATACTAGATTAATTTAGTAATCTTTGACCCCCCCCCCCAAACTTAGACAAATTTTATTTTTGTCGAACGTCTAATTTTATTTAGTGTGAAGAATTTATTGTTTCAAAAGGCCTTTCAAAATACGAAAGAAAAACAAATAATTTCGGTTTTAAATGTCTAGAAAATCAAATACAAAAACGTCATTTGGAAACACAATCTTAAATAATTCGAGCTTGAAAAGAAGTTTGCTTACTTCTTTTCAATAAAAGGAAATACTTGTATCGAGTCTGCAGACGTCGTTTACAGTTTTAGCGCTAAACAGTCATTAAACTCAATACTTTTTAAAATTAATTTATTCGACATATACATTTGACTCTCTGTTTAACGAATTTCAAGGGACCACAAAAAAGTTGTCCTTAAGTAGAATGTGTCCTAAAAAAGAATGTTTTTAAAACTACTATGGGACATCCGGGACCATGAAAAGCCGTCTTTAAATAGAGAAAATCGTTAAATAGAGCGTCGTTAAACAAAGAAGCAACTGTATATACATTTTGAAATTTACATTACATTAATGTACAGTTTCATTGCAGAATCCACGTTTTTATATCCAGGTCGATTCTATTAAAAATTCCATTAAAAATCAATTTATAAAATCTATTTTTCACATGTAAAAACTTTATTACTTGAACACAAAAAATATATATGTTATTTTTATATACACTAAATTATCTTAGATAAAAAAATTTCTAGGATGAGACCACACCTCCCTCTCCATTTCCTTTTATCATTAAAGATAGCTGAAATGTTTTTAAGATATCAGTTTTTCTTTTTTTTAATTTACGGGGAGATTCTCCGAGTTTCCTTCCTCTAACGCCTCTGAAAACAGCTTAAAACTATAATTTTAAAATTAGATTTCAAAACACTTTGGTTAGATATACCCCCATAAATCCCCCAAAGATGTTCTTTATTTTTCCCCTTCTAATCATTTTCGGATGAAATCATTCACAAAGCCTCTTACCCTAATAGTGTACTTAAGACTAAAATTGCAGTTTTATAACTTCAGTTTTATTTATTTTTCTAGAAAGCCCCTCCCCTCTTCTCACCATTACATCACCAAAGACAGCTTAAACGTTTTTTTTTTCCAAAACATCAGCTTTATTAAATATCTGGGGAGGTATCCATACCCCCTTGCCCGAACAGAAAACAAATGGCCTAAAATTGCGTTATTAATGCTAAAATCTGAGTTTTTTTTTTAATTAAAAGCCTTGAAAGTTCCATTTTTTCCAGTCTGTGGCCCCCTGAACCTATCTTTTATTGTAAAAAATAGATTGCACGAAATATATGTGTATTATTTTAGATAATTCTTTGATAAATGCAACAGAATGCAATTTTCACTTATCCAATAATTACAGGTTTTTCATCAAAATTTTCATTATATGTCTTTTGTTTTTAGGTCATCAAGTTGTACTTTTTTAAATGGGTCATAGTCATTTTACAAAACAATTTTTTTTATTAACATGTAGGAGGGCGAACTCAAAAATTGATTTAAATAACACAAAAATGGTAAATTACTCAGAGCTATCTTCTAAACCTGTGGTTTTAAACATTTTGTTTCTCAGCTCTATTTTGTTACAATTCCAAGCCCGATATGTATATACTGAGACACACAAGCTTCTTATAAGCTTTAATAAATTTAGATATTCAAGATAGTTGATATAAAATTCAGCATGTATTTTGAGCTCAGATTACAAATTCAAACACTATGCTTCTGTTTTACTATGCATTTGTGTTAAATTTTAATCGTGAGATTTCATAAATTCAAAAAGAGTGACAAAAAATAATACTAATTATCCATTACTTAGGCAATAATTTAGGCAGATTTTCTCCCTCGAAAATGAACTGTGATCTGTTTAACAAAGCTTTAGACAGTAGTATATTTTTCTGAGAAACATCATCATTCACATCGGTCCTGCTCCCTGAACTCAAGTTCGAATCCCATCCGTGTTATTGTCGTCGTTATAACACTTCAAATCATATCCTAGTGGAACTCACTTTAAACCATAGGGTCCCCCTAGCGATATATTCTTTTTTTGTCTGTTAAGTCAAATGATGATGCATAATATACATGACCGCCTGGTTTGTTTAGATATGTTTTACTAAATAATTTAAAATATTAACAAGAAACAATATCATGAAATTTGGTAGAAGAAGAAGGAAATGTCAAGAACTGCATCGGTAAAACGTTAAATTTTTAACAGACACAGCATATTAAAAAAAATGGAATGTGACTTCCCCCCCTCCCCCACCAGTAGTGCCTCGAAGTCGCGAACTGAAGGTTAAGAATCCTTGGTCCATGCATAATCAATGGCCAAACATCGGGATTAGAATTGCATATTTTTTAAACTTGATTATTTAGATACTTCAACAACTTAAACAGTATCATGAATATACGTTTATTTTAAAACAAAATATGAAGCTCAACGATGTACAAGTGTTCTAACTAATTTAAATTACAAATTTTTTGTTCAAATACTAACACATAATGTAATAAACATGAATATAAATAAGTGACTTACATGAAAAATATTCCAAATCAGACCAACACATTTACAGATGATCCTGAAATCGATATTAATGTTTACTAATACTTGCTGCGTAGCTTCGCAGAAATTGGTGTAAGTTTTCTATTGGTTAAATGGCGCACGTGACAAAATTCATTCCCACGTTCGTAGCACCAAGTTCTTTCAGATAAGTTTATGGCTGTGTGGATTGAAAAATTGTCGCTAAATTTTCAGTAAAAGTCACAACATTTTTCTTAATAGTTTATGCGTACAGTATACTGTACAAGCAACCAATGTTTATCTAGCCATCATCGTTACAGCATAGAAAGTAATGATTTCACAAGTGTGTTGGCTTACAAGGTCTAGTACCCAGAACACATTAGGTAAAGTTTTGAAATGTTTTCCTTTTGACGAAGCATATTCAGAACACGCCATAGTCCACATTCACATGCTGGGATCACTTTTTCTGAAGTGTATAAGAGTAAAGACATCCTCCTTCAAGTGTTTTCACTTTGTAGAACATGCGTAAAATACCAAGGTATGCACATTAAATCTGAATAAGTCTTTATTAAGAGGAAGATTCAACTGTGTAAGGCATATCGTTTTACATTTCATTTTCATTCTGCTTCTGCTATAGTTTCAATTTTGCGTTTACTTAATTGATGATTTGCGAAACTAAAAATATTTTTGCTTCTTTGAATAATTTTACTTCAGAGAAAGTTCATTTCCTTTTACGAACACCCGAGCGTCAGCATTTTAATACCATGCTTACATTCATTGTTGAATTAGTTTTTCTTGAGATGTGACTAAAATGATGCATGTAAGTTTTTTTTTTTTTTATTTATTTATTTGTAAAAGTTTCGTCATACGTTTTGTGAATCCAGTGACTAAAATTTTTCGCAGTGAATGATTTTATGTAATTCATTATAATTATTTTATCCTTCTTAATAATAACTTGAAAGCGGGTCAAAATAGTTCAATTATTTAAAATCACATAATTCAATATTCTTGTCAACGCATGAAAAGAAAAATATCGAAATTGAGTTTACTCCCACGCTTGCACTCGATTTTCTTAAAAAAAACTATTAAATGGTTTTTTTTTAAAAACATGCTTAACATGTAGTATTGATTTCGACTCATGTTAACGCGTAGATAATTTTCTTGCACAATGATAAACAAAAGCCGTTAACAGCTGTCCGTAATTAGCTTAATTATTGGAAAATCGGAATTTACATTTGTCTTTAAAAATATCATTTTCCTTCCAGTATAATTGGAGTGAAACTTAATCACTTGTTTTAAAATTTCTATTTTGGGATTGCAAACTTTACTTTTATTGCATCGAAAAGAAAGGTCGTATGTTTTCGCTGACTTGAATTTCAAAATTTTAGACCTTCCCAAAGTAACGAGGAACACTTCATTAATTAAGGTAATTAAAATAAACAAATGTTATTTCTTGAAAAAATCGTTTGCTCTTTTATAATGCAAGGGAAAAGCGAAGATATTGTTAGTTTGAAGTACCACTCATTTTGTATCCCCCCCTCCTGTTTCAGTGTTATTATATCCTTCTGCATCCCTGAATACCCATGTTTTATGACAGTGTCTATATTGACCGTCGTAATCTTCGAATCAGGAAAATAAATTTTATTGATTGCTGTGTGTTCCCCCATTTTAATGTAACATATAAATTAGTGGTCCAACTAACAGCATATTTTTTGCCAAATGACGTTATATATATTTAAAAAAAAAAAAACATTGTATGTTACTAAGTGTGCAACACCGTGATTGGCAAGTGCGTGGAAGCCCTTGTCGTTAATGCGAGTACGAGCCTAGTTGGATTGCTTTTCATTATAATCGCTTTTTAGTTAAACGTTAGAAGTTTGTATAATTCGCAAAAGTTCAACATTATTTCCACATATCACCAGTTTGTTCGTCTCAAACATTCTCGATCAAAATTAATTGAATTTTTTGATGAGTAGAGAGCAATATATTAAAAAGCTATATATTTTTTAATAAAAACAAAATTTTAGATTGCTAAACATGTAACGTTGAAGACAGCCAATATTAGTTTCTCGAGAAACATGCGAATAAGTTTGAAACTGCAGTATATGTTTTCCAAATATGAACTCATGGTCATTTTGATCTTAAGCAAACTTTTTTTTAAAGTGAGCCTCTGTAAAATTTTAATCTTTTCTTAGCTTTTCTAAAATCATTGTGCTGTGTTATAATATAAAGCTTTCAAATGTTTTTTCTAACCCAAACTAAAAGGACCTTGAAGTGGTGTCATTTTGACCCATTTAACAAAAAATAGAAATAATACATTACTGTTGTTGAAACAAAGCAGAAACTCAAAAATACCTCTTGGAACATTTTGCAAGAACTTAAAGAATTCATAATGTTTTTGTACATAAAAGCACTAAAAAGTATGAAATAAAATAAGTATTTAATTTCTTGATTATAATGCTCAAAAATTACACTTCATCTTAATATACTTATATTTACGTTAATGCTAAAGCAGCCAGTTAAGTTTAAATTAAAAATTTAATAGAAGAAACAGGCGGTATGTTATTTAGTACGAACAACTTTTACTAGGCCACCTATTTCTTCTATGAAAGTTTTAATTTAAACTTTACTGGCTGCTTTAGCATTAACGTAAATATAAGATATTAAGATGAACTGTAATTTTTGAACATTATAATCAAGACATTAAATGGTTATTTTATTTCATACTTTTTAGTGCGAATCCAGCTGATGAAAAAATCTTTAAATTTTAATTTTTGATTTTTTTTTTTTTTTTTTTTTTTGTAGAAATTGCGATGTGAAATCAAAGAATACAAACTTTGATTTTTTGTTTTGTTTTGAAACTATCCAAAGTGGACTTACAAAGAAATGACGAAATCATTCTCTAATTTTCGCTCATAACTAAAATACGTCGTAACACTTTAGTAACTTACATCACCAAAGTGTTACAAAATTAAGGCAACCAACTTCTACTTTCATGTTCCAGCATGAAAAAATTTTCAAATAAAAAAAACAACTTCAAAAAACAAAGAAGAACTGAAAAGTAAAAAATAATTGGTTATACTTATAAAGGATTTCCTATCCAAACGTATAAATCAAATTTATTTTACAATTCCAGTACAAAAATCAACTAAACACCCAATTAAAAAAAAAACACTGGTTTTAATTACTATAAGATGAGTTATTTTAATACCTAACTAATTATATACGATCTCTTAATTTTTAATAACCATTTGAAGTCGGGGCCTCTTGTAAACTACTACCTAACGTAACTGACAACCCACCAAATCCTGAGTTAAACATTAATTTAACAAAACGCGAAAGTCTAAACCTACTTAGTTACGTTAGGTAAGTACATAGAAGGCCTCGGCTTCAAATGGTTATTAAAAATTAAGAGATCGTATACAATTAGTTAGGTCTTAAAATAATTCATCTTATTGAAATTAAAATCAGTGTTTATTTTACAATTGGGTAAACACTGTTAATTGTTTTTTGTACTGGAATTGTAAAATAAATTTGTCTAGACCTTTGGTAGGATATTCTCTGTAAGTATGACCAATTATTTTTTACTTTTCAGTTCTTCTTTGTTTTTTGAAGTGGTTTTTTTTTAATTTGATTTTTTTTTTTTTTTTTGCTTTTTAGTGGTGTAAATATAAAATAAGTACGGAGGGTACAGTATGTGGTATACTGCTTAAGTACATCTCGAGTGAGAAAGTGTCGAGCACAGGAGCCTGAAAACAGCTAAGATGAGCAAAATAGAGAAAGAAAAAGAGCACAGCGTCTCAGAGACTTCCGAATGTGAAGAAAGGCTTTTCAAATGCGCAATTATTTACAAAGAAAATTGTCTTCATCATCAGTTTGACTTCATTAAAGTATGCTTTCCGAAAAATATTCACCAGTCACTAAAAAACAACAGAAACCGCTTTAACTTTGAACATAGAATTTGAAGAGTTTTCTTGATTTTTCAAGGATTCCATCTTCTGATATGACCTGATGACCATGGGATCACCTAGGAAGTATATACCTTTTCAAACAAAAACAAAAAATCCCAAATTCGTCTGTGCGTGTTTAAGTTTACAGGGGACATACATAAAAAGATTCCGACGAGTTGAGGACTTCTTTTTTGAAGTCGGTTAAAAAAAAGGAAAAAAAATCTTAATGCGCATAACATTTTATGCGATTGGCATTAAAAACTGATCTTTGTTTCACTCCAGGATTTATTTGTGCGCTAATTTAGTTAGAACCATTTAAATGTCAATGGTTTTCCTAACTGTTTTATATTTCACAATAATATGTATAACGTAACTTGTGAAAAAAGTCACATTTCTCTTTACTTGTTCCCATTATAGATCAGCACCACACTAGAAACAGAGTATCTATTGTGATGTTGTACATATGAAGATCAAAATACTACTAGAGCATTGATATTAAATGAAATTCATGTTTGCTTCAGAAGAGTCTTTATTCAAAATGTGCGATATAACTACTAATGATTAATACAGGGGAAGTATTTAGGTCGGGAGTACTCCCCCAAAGCAAGAGCCCTCCCCCCCTTAAAAAGGAAAAATACCCTTCAAAAAAACATCCCTCCCCCCGCCAAGTGGCACCTCTGATTAATATTAATGTTTTATGGTACTTTCTTTAACACTGAGTAAAGAAAGTACCTTTTTTTTCTGGCTACTTTTTTTTAACAATGGATTTTATATTTATTCGTTTAATATCGAAATTAATTAAAGTTTATTGGTTTTTGCCCATAACTTTTTCTAAAGAACAAATATGGTGAAGCAAAGATTGGGACCTCATTTTGATTACTCCTCTCCATTAAACAAAAAACCATAAAAATCGTTTTACTAAGTGAGACTCTATGATTTTAAAAACAACAAATCTGGAGTAAGAAATTTGAAGAGTTCCCTCGATTTCTCCAGGATCCCTCATACCCGGAGTTGAAATCCATTAGACGACCGGGAGAAGTATACCGTTTCAAATAGAAAAAGAATTTTCCTAATCGGTCGTCTTCTAATAATCAGGGAGCATAGTACATAAAAAATTCCAACGAAGTCTGCTAATTAGTATTGCCATAACTGTAAATTAAACTGACGGCGTCATGAAATATTAAATCTAGACTACTTGTCAAACTTTAGAAATTGGACGCAAGTTGCGATACATTTATTAAGGAATATAAATTTAATCGTAGAAGGGGGAGGTGATTTTTGTCTTCAATTTCCCTTGAATTGAACACGAAATGACTGAATAAAATGAAATAAAAACTGAAAAAAAAACTTAAATGACTAAATTGAAGTTGTTTATTAACAATTTTTTTTATATTAAGTTAATTAATTCAACTATTTTCGAAGCAAAATACATTTAATTTACTAATTTGCAACATAAATAATAAATACATTTGTAAGACTATAGTTAAAATTAACAGGCGGCACCGTGAAAGTCAGACATCGCGATGCGTGAGAATTAAATATTGTTCAAACAAAGATTCCTCCGTCGAACAAATGTACCGTTCACGCCAAATCCCCGTGACCTGTGACGGGCGCACAGCTGACGAAAGCTGGTCTACGTAGCCAGAACGCGTATGAAATTTAAAGTTTCTTAGATTTCTCCGGGAACCCTCTTCGGATCCAGACAAAATTTACATGGGATACATCTGGAAAGTATACCCTTTTAAACAAAAAAAGAATTTTTCAAATCTGTCCAGTACTCTTGGAGAAATACGAAAACATGCATAAAAAGCCGCAATACGAAATCATAACCTCCTTTTTTGAAGTCGGTTAATTACCTAAGTAAATGACAAAGCTGATTAGGTTCAAAAGTTGCCTTTGCAAAATTTCAATTACAAAATTACAAGGTTTAGATTTTCAAAATGTTTTTCATTTTTCAAGAAAAAGTATCATTTTAATCACCTACTTTAATCACTAAGACACTGTATGAATGATATATGCTTTGTTTGATTTGAATGGGATTACGCTTCCATCTACGACAGCTTAAAATTCCCTTTCTAAAGAAGATACAATTTTGAGTTTGATTTCAAACAGAAAATACAAAGTATAATTTTATTATTTATTTACGAAGCTTCATTTCCGAATGTGACGGGGATCTCTTTTTTGAAAATTTAAAATTATTGTTTCACTTGAAACTTTGTATGTGTTGAAATCTAATTCTAGCTACTTTTAAGAAAAGATGCAGTAAAAAGTTTGTTTTTTAAGTGAAAACTAATAAAACACGGAAAAACTTTATATTTGGTTAAATATCTTATCAAAATAATACTATATAGACGAAACGACTAGAAATAGATGTATTTCAAATTAAAAATTGTAGGGTAGACCGGGGCACATTTAAGAGAATTTTTTTCAATGAATTTTCCAATTTTTACGTTTGAACCTAGGAAATTTTAGACACTTTGGTTTTATGAAGCAGTTAATGAAGTCAAAATGTGTGTACTCAGTTGTTGCTCGGCTTGTGTTTTTAACCGCAAAAAAAAAAAAAAAAAAAAAAAAAAAAAAAAAAATAATTTGAGTCCATGTCGGTTTTGTAAACTTGCCCCGAACACGGGGCACTTTCACGCATATTTTAAATTATTTAAAATTATACCAAATAGTAAGTGAAAGCAGAAACTATTTAGTCATCTTCTTTATCACTGTTAGATTTTACTTGTCCTTTTTTCAAATGGTTGTGTGCTTTCAAACAATAGCTGCAAGCGCAATTCTCAACTTCGTAAACAGAATCGTTCCTTTATTTCCTTTTTACAGAGTGTACTTACTTTTCCCTGTCGCAGGTTTTGGTTTCATACTTTTTCTTTCATATCTTATATTTCAGCTTCAATAGTAACTTGTACATTTTAAAGAAATTTCTCCTTTTTGTTTTGTTCTGCCCATTTTGTTTATTTTCTTTGTAGCTTCTAACTACTCTTGTCTCAGATATTTTTTAATCGGAGTATCAGTTATGAGAAAAAAATAGGATGCTCACAATCCTTTAGTGGCCCCTAAGCCCTGGTCCTACTTTTTCAAATGGTTTCAATTGGGGTAATCCATGTGTGATGATGTAGGAGGGTTACTGGATGTATCAGAGGCTGAATAGTGTGCAAAGTTAAAGCTGAACAAGCATGAAAACATTACTCTATGACTGTAAGCTATAAAATACGAATATTTTACTAAATTTAAAATAAATGGTTAAATAACAGAAAATACTAAAGGTTTGAAATAGTACAAAGCGAAAAAAGTGTCCTAGGCCCGTTTAGAAATGATGCAGAATAGTAAGACACAGTAAGAGTTTGCAGCCCCGATGAAGATGCGTAAACGTGCCCCGTCGACAATTTTGGATTTTTTTTACCGTTCAAAAAAATTTAATAACTTTTTCATCCATACAAATACAATTCTCAAACAAGGGTAAAATTCTGCTACTTTTATGTGTTAATTTGTTTTTAGCAAAGTATTATTCATTCACAATAAGCTTCAAAACGTTCAACACAAAATTTACTCGACTTGATAGAAAACAGATTTTTCTATCCGCATGCTAAACCAAAGCTAGACTGATGCTCGAAAACTTGTGATAATATTTGCTAAAGATTAGCATCAATCTGCTATGACTGTTGGCTCTCCTGTTATAACTAGTTTTTGAAAAAAAAGGCTCTGCGTAAACGTACCCAATGCGTAAACGTTCCCCGGTCTGCCCTACTTCATTTAACTGTCTTAATTTTGAAGTTTTGATGCACTTAACATTTACGTCCAGACTAAATAAATAAGCTTTTTTTGGCTAGTGAAAAAATATTGTTAGAAATGAAATTATTTTCTTACAAAACTGCAGAGACTAAATGTTCTTTTTTTTTTTTTTTTTTGCTGCGTGTTGTGGGGAAAAAAAACTGATTGTAAACAGCAAAAATTTAAATGCAGAAAAGGCCGAATAATCGAATTCGAGGTTTTTTTAAAATAAATATAAAAGTGATTATTCGAATGAAAACGTTATTTTCTTTCATAATCATCATTTTTTTCTCTCTTTTGCTTGACGTGGCAAAGTTGAAAAAACAAAATTATTATTATTTATCTTATAAATGATTACATAAATTCTACTTCAAATCATTCACCCGTAAAATATGTCTTTATTATGCTGAAACTCTATTTCCCTTAACAAATATGTTCAAATTGCCTTTATTTCCTTTTTTCTTTTGTTTTTGCAGATCATTTTTTCAAGATCATTTTCCTTTTTTCTTGGTGGCAGGGGATTTGACAATTTTTATCAATATCTGTGCATCTACGTATTGGCTCTCTATGTAAAAATTATCCATACAGAAATCTTTGAAAACTAGTTCTGAAGCAGCAACTATCAACTCGAGAAAAAGATTTACCATAAACAAAAATCGAAATGGACTCGACTTGTATAAAAAACTTTGCTTAGCGGTAGTTTGGCAAAATAATAAGTACATAAAAGGCAAAAAAAATTAATTTTCAATATTAATCAGCACACAAAATAAAATTATCCGAAATAAAACCCCCAAGAAGTGTTTTTGAACAGCATATTTTACATTGAGTTCGATAATTTTGTAAAACAAACTACTATTAAACCAAGTTGTGTCAAATTAGTTACACATAAAACATTTAGCTAGGTACAAGGTAACTAAACAGTTGCTTCATAAGTGCGTTATATTTTCAAAAGCAAAAAAAAAAAAAAAAAAAAAAAAACACGTAAAGCATCTTATTGCAGCGCTTTCAAATGTGTTATGTTTCGGTTTTGTTCATTAGGAATAAATCCACCACAAATATTGTGATGTCAAATTTTCATAGTAAATAAAAAATGAATGAGAACAAAATGCACAAACATTTAGAGAAACTCTTACATTATGAGCAAAACTAATGATGCATGTCAAAATACTTGAAGCCTTATTTTCACTTTTCTCAGAAACATAGTTAACTATGTTTACTAAATGTACGTAGATAAAATGAGTTTATTTTAACTTAATGAACAAACCAAGCGACGTATTCAATCTTTAACTAATGCACTTGAACTTGCAATGTAAGTTTAGAATATTTCTAATCTCAATTTATTGACCAACTTGAAATGCGAGACAGTAATATGTAAACGCTTTTGATTGAAGTTAATGTCAACGCCATTTTAAGCACTTTTGGCTCAGTAAAATGACCGCATCAGTTAAAAAAGCTAGTTTTGTAGATCCAGTAGTGAATATTCAAATTAGTCTTTTAAACTTGAAATGGATGTTGAAAAAAGAAATAATTAAAAAAAAAACATAATCATGACATTCAAAGATGCAGTGCTGAGTAAAATCAAGCAGAATTTCTAATACCATTTTTGTTAGTTTGTTTCACATGTAAAGGTTATATTACGTTTATTTCCGATTACAACCACTACCTTCAGTGCATATTGTTGTTTTTTTTCCACTTCACTTTGAGTAGTTACATTGATCTGTTACGACAATTGAAAGAATCCTTGTCAAATCGTGGTTCTCAAGCTCTGTTAGACAGGCTTCCTTCAGCGAGAATGCTCCATTTAACTGCTCAACAATTTATTGTACTTAGAAATGCACTAGGCCTTGCAAATCCTTCTGATTTATTACCTTCTCTATTCTGAGAAACATATTTACACTTTATCCGATTGAGTAGTCAAAACACGTAGCTTCAACGATATCTTTTGGTATTTTACAATCTACAATGGGTTGAAGGACATGCAAGTCAAAAACCTATTTGTTAAACATTTCAGGCTTAATTTTCCTTTTAACATTAAATTTAAGCGAAAGTTTTCCACAAGTTTAACTTATAAGACTGTATTATAGGTAAAAAAAAGAAACATTATTTTTTCAAAACCTAATTAAACTAAAAGCGAAGTTATAAATCTAAGTAAAAAAAATCAATCATTACAGAGACATAAAATTTGCTAAAAATATTATTTTTCTTTATTTCAGTTACAATTTTTTATAGAAATTGTTTTGGATATTTAATAAATTTTAAATTAAAAAAATAATAACTTAAATGAATCTGTTTTATTTCCATTGCAAAGCATAAATAAAAGTATAATATACTAGCTGCGTTGCCCGGCTTTGCCCGGTCTACCTTAAAAATAAATAAATAAATAAATAAAAAAAAACATTGCGTCAAGTGAAGTATCTTTAATAACCAGGATTAAATGAAAGAAAAAAACCCATCATGCCAAATTTTCTCGACAAACAATGACGACAGTTTTGACAGACAATATTTTTAAGAAATTAAAATAAAATGAGAAAGATGGATTTAAAAGGCGTAACCAATGAAACACAAAATAAAATAAGTTTAAGAATTGAAAATGAGAAAAATGGAAATAAACAATGGATTCAAAAGGCGTTACCGTGGAAACGCAAAAAAAAAGGTTAAAAACAGATTTTTGAACTTCATTTAATTCTCTTGTAACTTTTTTTCTAATGGAGATATAGTGTTAAACTTTCGACCCTAGGTCGAGTTAGATCTGGAGTAAAAAAAGCAGATCTTTCCAATGCTGTCAAAAAGAAAACTGTGGGAAAATTGCTTCACTTTTTATTGATAAATTTGATGAAGAAAGTAGTGCCTAAATTTCAGCTAAGTTTAAAAAAATTCGAGCTAAAAACGCAAGTAACTCCCGCCGTAATAAAGTTAGAGCACTGAAACAAATTGCGTAGAACGCGGAAAATTCTACCCTTTCTAACGATATGTAATTTTACTATGTGCAAGTAATGTTTCACCCCCCATATGTGAGAATTTATGTGAAAATTGGAGGTAAATTGGAATAAAAAAAAGAATCAACCGGTCAAAAGAAAGATCAGTTCGAATTTTATTCGAACTGGTCTGCAAACCTTTTCAGAACTTAAAGGAACAAACTGTGAAAATTTCAACGTAATCGGCCGGGTAGTTCTCGAGTTTTGCGAGTTCACACAGACGCTTTTTGGGGACTTCATTTTATACTATGTTGAGATAAAATAGAGATGTTACTTTTTTACTGTAGCCATCACTTCACGTAGAACAAGAATCTTCCATATATGATGTTCTATTTTCGTCCCCAATCTAGATTGGAGTAAAAAACGTTGATGCTTCAGAGTATCCTATGTGCCAAAAATATGCCACATAGCATAAAAATCAAATGTGGAGAATATAGGTAGGTAATGCACCTTGGTGGCAAATACAAAATGTGCTCCGGGTCGAAGAAAAAAAAATAACATTGGTGACGTCTGTTTGGAAGCTTGAAAAATCAACCTTACATTTTTTTTTAATGATAGAAATCAGAATTTGAGATTTTTTTCTTTAACACAGCTCTATCCCTATTTGATGTTATTACCTGGTATTTAACCCATTTTTCTGTATTTTTAGAAGGTGCATTGTAGGGTGGGGGAATCGCAAAAATAGGATGAAAATTTTCAATTCCGTAAAAGTGAATTTTTTCAAAACTTTTTTTTTTTACCGGAAAACAAATTTTATTTCATGTACATAAGCTTACATACTACGTGTAGGCTTGGTTGGTGGTGTTTCATAATTTGTTTGGCCTAATTCACCGTAGGCTATGCATATTTAGAGGTCAAATCGCTTAGGAGTGACGGAATAAGGAGATTTTATCCTCTAGTACGAAATTCTGTAAAAATTCTGTCAAGCAATGAAATTTGCCTTTAAAATATGGCATGGTAGCAAGAATTTGACAGCGTTCGTTCTTCTGAAAACTTCTAGTTACTTTATGAAAACACATTAAAAGTACACCCAATTTTATGTTTTTATGAAGTATGTTTACAACTCTAATTTTAAAACGAAAGTTGTGCAATTGATAAATACACTTATTAGCGAAAAATTCAGGGTAACATATCACGGGACGCAGGAGCGTCCCGGCCGCCAAGAAAACCAAACGTCAGCAGCCAACAAAAGCAAATCCACTGCCAAGAAAGACGAAAGAAAAAACGCGACTAAAGGAACAGTTTACACGACAGAACAAGTTGGGGTTTTCTGGGTTTTTCACATCTCTGTATCCCAGCCCCATGAAGACCCCCCCGGGATTGATTTTTGATACACACCACCTCTAATGGCCCCTGACGACATAAACCGAAATACAATCCCCATGACCATCAGGGGGAGGAGAAATTTAAGTTATAAAATCGCTGTTCAAAAAAGTTTTCGCTTTCTTTGACAGGGCTACAGCCCAGACGAAAAAACGAATCAAGCTGAAATTTCGCACACACATTCCTTGTGCCCTACTGATGTGCTTTTTGTGCCATTTGACCCCCCTCCCCCACTTCCCTCGTTCCCCCCCCCCCCAAATTGTACCTTCCCGGGATTCTTTCACAGTCCCCCGGGGGTCTATTGCAATGATTTTTTGTATACATATTCTTTGGGGGCCATTGAGTACATATACAAAAATTTAATCTCCAGGAACATCATGGTCTGGAGTATTTAAAGTTTGAAAATCACTAATTTCCCCTAAAATCTTATGTTCTGACTCTCAGTTCACAAGATTTGCAAATCTCTGACTGCAATTTCAAGGCTGGAACAGATCTAAGGTCTAACAGTTATTCAAAAGTTGTCTTAGGAAATGAAATTCAATCAAGACTAATAAAACAGATCCAACAGGTGCAACTAGATGTTAAGTCGCGGATTTCACAAATTTGCCTCAGCGACTGCGCATGCGCGCGGACTTAGCTCATTGGGCTTTCTGTTTTAATATTCTATGTTTGTTTATATTTAAGCATAGAAACAAATTAATGAAAGATATTAGAATACACTCCCCCCCCCCCCCCCCCCCGCCCCAGTTTCGTTGATACGAAATTTCTGTCCTTCCTGTTTTTCAGTTTTAATATATATCAGGGGGAAGAAATTTTAAATGTCAGTGAAACTGGGGTTAAACATTAGAATACTTTGCGTGACATATTATATGAAACTGTACGCATATGAGTATAATACATCTTAACTTTATAATTGAAAGCGGAAAAGTAGCACTTATTTATTGGTTTGCTTATTTTCTAAATTAATGCCTTTTTCACAAGCATAATACATTATGAATTAAAAATATATGAAATATGTGTGTGGATATCCGTGTTTTGCAGCAATTTGTTAACAGACAAAATTTTTGCAATTAATTTAAGCAAGAATTTTGAAATGAGCTAAGTTCGCGTTCATGCGCAGTCGCTGTGGCAAATTTGTGATATCAGCGATGTGGCAAATTTGTGATATCAGCGAAGTGGCAAATTTGTGATATCCGCGCTGTGGCAAATTTGTGATATCTACGATTTGACGTCGAGTACAGTTGCATACATACCCCTTTCCCCCTGTCACAGCCCCCGGTGTGCTGTGATAATGATTTTTTGAACACATATTCTCGGGGGCCCTTTGAGGACATCTACAAAATTTCAACCCAACAATAGGGAATTTAAAGCAGGGTAAGTGTTCCAGTAGTCGGCCAGTCTCCGGTAGTTGGCCACAAGGACATAAAACCACTTATAAATAGTATATGTATAACTCAAACTCAGATTTGATGAATTCCCACACACACGCATTCATTTACCTGCTCCCAATTATCGTCCAATAACAGTTAAGTTCATCAAGTAATTAAAAAAAAGTATCGAAATACAGCGAACACTTAGTAGTGTTGAGTTAAAATTCCTTTTCTAACATGTGTTATTTCTTCTAAAACAATGTTTAAATTTTCTGCCTTATCTTTTTTTTTCGACAAATAATAGTCATTTCGTCATTTTATTGCTTCTAATGCTGCTGCTGATTAAATAAACCTTTTCAAAGTGAAGTGGTTGCTTGGTAAGCAAACAAGATAAACAATTGAAAGGATCTATCCACATTTCTGAGGAGTTGAAGGTGGGAGGAGGTTCTAATGGAAGTAGGTGTGATGAAAGAGGAGAAGAGGGAGGTTGATAGTTTGGCAGATACTTGGTGGGCATACTCGATATCATAACTTTTAAGGCCGAGGGTTTTTGGGTTTAGGATGTGTGAAGGCCTTATTTTTTGTGCGGAAAAGTTAAGGGTTTTCAGGGCGGGGAAATTTTCACAACAAGGTTGTTTTTGATCAGATTTCGTATTACATAAAACATTAATTTTAAAACTACATCGAAATCATTTACAACGATCCCTAATTCAAAACATTTTCTGTTGCATCTGAAACTCATTTTCAGTTCCGAGTTCTTTGTCATTACATAAATTAAAGTTCATTACAACGAAATTCCCGTTATAACGAAAAAAGTCGCTGTTTGTTTCAAGTTCCTTGGAAGGGGAGTTAACTGTATTATTATTATTATACAAAATGTTTACATACAAATACATATCAATTACATATATTCATTTTTAAATAAATAGAAAGTGTCCAAGGGTATATCAGACTTTAAAAGTTTGCATTACATATCTACAGTCTTAACTTTCGGACAAAACTTGCTTTGAAGGGGAAAATGGGTTCATGAAACTGTGACAGTTTGTAACGAGAGGGAAAGATGGGGTGGCAAGAAGTGCGATATCAGACATTTCGGTTAAAATGCATAGATACTTTGTTAAACAACTTGTGGTACCCGCACGGCTTTGCCCGTAGCAGAAAATTAAAAGGTCATTTGGTTCGCCTTGTATATTTACAAATAATAGATGATGAATTTCTCGCCAATTGGCTATGTTCATTTTTTCGCCCATGGTCGCATATGGTAGTTTGCTCGTCCACGTTATAGTAATTTGGTATGGTCATTTGTTCGTCGACGTTATGATAATTTGTTCAGTAACATGTTCTTAAAATTAGAATAGAAAAAGGACAAATTCTAATTTTCAAAAAATCATTTCGAAGTGCTCACCCTTTTGCTACAAGCTAATTTTGTGCCAAATTTCATGAAAATCGGCCAAAAGATCTAGGCGCTATGCACAAAACAGACATGCAGACATCCAGAGACGTAGACTTTCAGCTTTATTATTAGTAAAGATATAATCGTGTCATTTCACAAAAGAGTGGGAGGGGGTAAGGTAAAAGGTGATACTTTGCGAGATAGATAGCAGGGAGTTACAATATTTTGAAAAAAAATGGTTGATTTCATTTATGGAGAGCCCCTTAATGGAAACATTCATCAGTCAAACGTAATACACTTGCATCACCTCATTACCGTAAGTTAAAAGAAAGGATGTGATAGTCAACTTATGTGGATTAACACCTGTCGTATCATTTATCTATTAAGTGTGAGACAGTTAATGGTACTGCAATCTCTGTATTAAGAGGAAAAAAAACTATTCTCCACTTTCTTATGCAAAAAATTACTAAATTTATTAAATTCTTGAACGCCATACTTGGACTTCTTTTCTTCTGGCTAAAATTGCAAAGTTAATGAAATAAAAATTCCAAAAATGAGGAAGCTCTACAAATATTCTTATAATTTATCTCTAGCTTTTTCTTTCTTTCAAAAAAACTTAAGCCTACGTATTTAATTAAGCTCGCTTTCCTAAGTTTTGTTACTCAATTCCTCATGAATAATTCTCAGACAAAAAGTTTTTTATTAAAGTTTTTGCGTGAGGAAGGATTACGTAAACATTATCTTAAGGTAATCGGTTATGACAACCTACCATTTATTTTTAATGCAGAATAAAATTTTCTTATGGATGTTATATTAGTTTAATATCCTGGAACTCTAGCTTTCAGGCACTAGAAACAAAAAATATCTGTGTATGCAGATATCTTCATAAGATTCGATGTTTTAGGACGTCTACACACACATATTTATATCTTATATATAAAAATGCAAATTTATGTTTGACGATCTATTTGCATAACGTTTGTTTTCTGTAAAATAGAGCCTTTTTATATTTACTACGAAACGGCACTACTATAAGAGTCAGGGATTTGGACAACATTCTGGAACTAGAGTTATTCGCACTACATATGAACCAAAATTTAGCGGTTTGAATAGAGTTTAGTTTGGCTGCAGCAAGGGTCTAAAAGCTCCAAAAATGTTTTTTTTTTCTTCATTTGAACTGAAATTTCTTTTGCCCCCGACGTTATACTGACAAGAGACAGTAAATATTTTGGGAGGATAAATATTGTGCCAAAGTTTCGGATTCCCAAGAAGCGCTATTGCAGTTCTAGAGTCAAACAAGCAAAACCCTATTTGCAGCAGAACTACGGCTTACGCTGTCGAAAGACTTCACCTGAGCTCATAATCTAGTAAGAGCTGACAGAAACCAATAATTTTATCCAGATCCGTGATTCTCAAGGGCGAGTCTGGATGAGTCTTCTTAAGACCAAAGAATCGCAATGATATTTTCATTGGAATTAGCAGCTTTGGCACACTATTTGTTCTGTGCACACATTTGGCGTCTCTTGTCGTACAACAAATGGCAGGATTTTGTTTTCCGTAACGTGAATGCGTTCAAAGAGCTCATTCTGCAATGCAATAGCTAAAAAGCAATAATTATGGAAAACTAGTTTCAAAAGAAAAACTAGTCCTTTTCTGGAGCTAATCTAACAGCTTTGAACCCCTGTTGCAGCCGAACTAGGGCCTATGCAGTCAGATTGCTTTACCCGACTTCATAGGAAGTGTGAATTGATCGCAATGCAGAATTTCTTCCAGTTTCGTGACCCTCAAGGTCGTGTCATTAGGTAGTGGTACCTGAAAAATTGTGTTTTGGGAGAATTAAATAAAAATACATATTTTTGAAATAATTAATACTTATTTTAACTTACTGAAGTAAATAAACAACCTGTTGCCAAAAAGCAATAAGAAATTCAGCTTTGCTTTTCGTTGTGAAAATTTGTCTCACTAATTTTCCTGACTAAAACGTAACACGTATAATATCCATAAAAACGACGGCAACGAATGCATAAACATCATCAAAATGTGAAGTTGAAACACAATATATGTATATTTTTCAGAAGCGAAAAAATATACATTGCATTAATATTATTTTGTTTCTATAGTTTAATTGTAAGAAAAAATGAATATAAAAAATTTACATAAGTTTGCGACATTTCAATGTAGGTCGTAATTACTCAATCCCAATCCAGATATAAAACAAACTGTTAACTCAGGATGAAGAATGAACTATGCTCAAAAAAGAGAAAACAGTGCACGTAACTGAAATAAAATATTTTTCATTAAATCAGGAAACGTCACTTAGAACAGCTGAATTCATTTTTGATAACGTCTAAGAAGCATACGATGTAGACAGGTATTTCATCTTCTTAGATCCTTCATTTAGTCAGAGAACAACCGAGTCTTGCGACTGAAGGCGAAATGTTCTTAATTAAAACATGGACACATACACTTATACTTTTGCGAAATCTTGACAGCGGGAAGATAAATTAAGCAAATGCGTGGAAATTTAGGGTACTTAAGAACTGTTTAAGAATTGAATCCCCAAGGCTTTTGAAGGCAACATTTCCGGCAACTTTATGCTTTGAGCGCTAAACGTTTTCCCACTCATAACCCCACGTTTCATAAAGTTCGTAGTCTGTTTTAATCTTCTGCACCACAGAATCATACAATCTGAGTGCTGTACTTTATCTGTGACGTTGATATTATATTTTAGCCTATTTAACTGTAGCAAGCATACTTTCGTGATTTACATGTACAGACTCTCTTTTTTTTTAATTCAATTACCTTATAAAAGAGAGTTGTTGAGTTCATTTAACTTCAAAACATCCTCATATATATAACAGCCAATGATCGAGTAACCCGCGAGTTTCAACACTGAAACTCGTGCCACCGCATGATAATTTGATAACATGTTTTGGTAATGCTTAACATGCAGGGACAATAACAAGACTGAACTGGATTCGGTGACTGAATTGTTTTTACTGGTAAAACGGTTGTTTTTACTGGAGAATGAAGAAATAAAAAAAAAAAAAAAAAAAGAACGCTATCTAATGGAGTTTAGGGTTAACCCATTGGAGGTAGGGGTAAAATGTCAACTATCAAATGTCAACATGCAATTGCTTCGCTCGAATGCAGAAACAATTTTAACCCGTCATACCATGACGGGCGATTTTTTAATCAATAATAATAATAAAACTTTTGTTTAAGGTTTTACGTTTATGTGAAGTATTTTCTTTTGTACACGAAAGAAACTATGCGCACTTTACAATTTTCTAGAAAAATATAAACTCTGATTAACCGCAGTGTTTGGGACCGAACCTCTTTCGCTGAATTGACAATTCCAGATTAAAGAGGTAAAGAAAAACAGCTATACTGCCGTGCTAAGCACAGATGTGGTATCTGCACATTTTATCAAAATTGAGTTATTGTCACCAGGTGGTCGTTAGTAGCTTAATTTACCTATATGGCAAGTTTTTTGGCGATTTGTGAACGCGAAATATTAAAAAAAGCTTTAAGAAAAAAGTCGTAACTAAACAGTTTGCGGAGTTTGTTAAGGCAATTTGAACGTAAGTGACAAATACTAAGCCTTTAAAGTGGTATCTGCGCAGTTACCACTTTTTTCCTTAGTATTTTTTGTAGATGCGACTTTTATACCTTAGTAAAGCAGCATATTTAATAATGTAGCAGTTTATTGTAACACAGAAATAAAAATTAGTTTACCGTTGAATAGTTGATACAGGTTGATAATAAAAACTAATACAACTTTGCATAATTGTTAAAGTAAATATTCAGCTTTTTCTATTCAAATGTTTATTTAAAATGTAAATTCGAAAAATGAAATGCATGTAAAATATTCATATCAAATTCTTTCATGAAAAAAAAAGAAACGAATTTCATTCTACGGCCAGTAATATTTTTATTTAAGTATCGTCTGCTGTGAAAATTATCTTCAGGCTCGGTAAAAATGAATCTAGAAAATAAAAAATTATAAAAACACATTCTTTTAATATAAAAAACAGAAAATTGTTATGGATTACAGTTTTAACTGTCTAGAGTAGAAATAAGATTCTGTTAGATTTGTATTAACAAAATAAAGCGAAACAGCTAAGTCCAAAGAATGCAGATGTTTTCAGTATTATTTAATGATACCTTGAGCACGTTTTACTAAGCTATTTTTGTCATATCTGTGCAGATACCCCTAAACATGCCTAGTAATTGTCACTTACGGTGAAAATAGCTTAATATATAAAAAGGTTTTGAAAAATTTGTCGTAACTACATTTATTAATTTTAAATTAAGATTTTTACAAAAATACTCTCTTACGGTTTTTAGATAAGTTATTTAGGAAACAACTACCGCAAGTTGAGCCTTTAATTAAGTCATAAAACAAAGAAATGAGTTGTAAAACTTTAATCGTCGATTTCTCATTTTGAGCTCTACTGCAGATACCACATCTGTGCTTAGCACGGCAGTATAGGGACAGCAAAAATACGACGCTTTGTTTAAACATGTTCACATTTACAGAAAGACTTCAGCGTATGTTTGTATATTCTTTTAACAATCACGAATTGCTTATTGCTTTCACTTGGCCATGGAATTACGCCCGTCCTTTGATTGTGTTTCTACGGTTCTAATGCAGGTGTTTATGTACTTTGGAATCGAATTATTTATTAACGCTCTTCTCGACTTTACACAATCCTTTTTACGCGAAAACAGTATCCACCTCACAACATCTAGCATCCAGTCCCTGGCTTTCGTTTGAGTTTTGACGTCATGAATTGAAATTATAGTTGCAAAAAACCCTTAAGTAGGAACAAGGAGCCCAGCGCAGAAGCGTCTTTTTTCAATTCGTGATTCCAAAAAAACTTAATTTGAATTGAAGTTTTCATAATTCAAAAATATATTTTTCTTTTTCTTTTACCTATACATGGGGCTCCACCACCTGATCAAAGACGCTCACCCCCCCCCCCAAAATGCGTATATGATTATATGCTTTAATTTACAGAGGTAATTTTTTCTTGACTGGAACAGACTGCATGTGTTACTACATAGTTAAAATATTACTTGGTAGTTGGCGCTATAAGCGGAGTAAATATTTCTCCATTTTACTTTGCCCCGCTATTTCACTTTGCCCCACATCCCCCCCCATACAGAAAATTCTATACTGTTTCAAGTAAATATGACCGGTGCATGCCACATAATTCAGAAAATACAATGTAAATTTAATAAGACCTAATATAGGAAACTTTAAGTTTTTTTTTTTTTTTTTTTTTTTTTGTTAACAATAACAGAAAACTTCATTTTTTGTTACATTACTTTAAACGTAATAAGTACTTACCTAACAAAATACTAATTACCCGTTAAAAGAATAGCTTGCTTTCAAATTGTACCGCTTTGTAATTAAATGCAATTGGAAAATTTAATTCAGCGTTTCAATAATTTGCACTAGTATAGTGGGTCAAAAAAAGGAAGCGATAGAAATATAAATACGTAGTTTGTCTCTTCAGAAATAGCTACATCTGGTGATCTTAAAGTGATTTTTTTTGCCGCAAAAAATATTGAATAAATAAGCAAACGAAAATTCAATAATTTGGCTTTAGTTAAACAAAGTTTCTGCAAAGTGATTTCTCTTCAGGTTTTATCGCTTTGGACTTTAATACCATTGGAAAATTTAATTTAGTGTTCCAAGAATTTACACTTGACATTGAGTAAAAAACAGAAGTGATAAAAATATATACGTAGTTCGTCTTTTCAGAAATGGCTACTTCTAGTGATCTTAAAGTGTTTTTTGCTTGCCACAGAAAATAATTAATCAAATAGCAAACACAAATTCAAAAATTTGACTTCGGTTAAACAAGGTTTCTGCAAAAAGAGTTCTTTTTTAGGATGTTGAGTTTCACCATATTATTTTTATTTTATTCCTAATAAATACGTAAAGCGTGGAAAGCTGGCTTCAGTACAGCTTTTACGGAGACGATTGATTGCTGCATAGTAGTCTCAGACATCTACATATACGAAGTCCAATGATAGTGAATTTTTGTAATTATATGATTGATGATTTACAATAGCGATTGCTATGCTAACTAGACAAAGATGCTTACGAATATTAAGATGTTTTAACTTTCGTCGAAAAAAAAAACCCCACAGGGAAAGAGTCTCCAGAAAACAGTAGATGATACGGAAAATTGGGGGTCAAATTTGGTTCATTTTATATATGAACTAAAGTAATGACGACCGTAGTGTAGTTTTTTGTGTTTTTTCGACGTATACTTTTGATACAAAGCTTTCTAAACATTTATTTAAACCAAATAAGGATCAGAGTGTAAATGAAAGCATAGGTTAAATGGCAACAGGCTCTATTACCACGCTTGTGATATTTTTTGAAACTTAACTGATGGCAAGAAATGAGTTGGTAACGTGTAGAGAAATTCTGAAAGTTCGCGTGATTTCAAACAATTGTGGAAGTGCCATCATGGGTCACTAAAAGAATTTGTTTTTTAAGTTTAGTAGTCTTACATTTTTCTCTACAGGTTTACTGGGACAAAGTAACCCGTTTCAATTAGTTTTACTTCTCATACTTGCTAAAGGGCATTTATTTATAAATTTCACTTTCTCAGTAATTTTATTCAATTTAGGTGATTTCATTTACAAAGTTAATATTGTAATCGGGATTGAATGAAAATAAAAAAGTGTTTCATTATGCCAATTTTTTGAAAGTTTAATTTTTGATGTAAATAACAGCTTTAAATGAATTTTACATAAATTCAACGCATTATTTGGTTTTTGTGCGATTTTATTCTAAATTGATTTAGGAATACATTTCGAGAATTCAGCGGATTATTTGCGACTTCGGATTTCAGTTTGAGCATTGTTTTTTCAGAAAGTCTTAAGTTTCTAAGTGGATTATGAACAGTGGGATTATCTGTCCACTTCAAACTCACGGGAAAGTGAATGATGTAAAAAATGAAACAATATTTTATTCGCTAACAAAGTCATAAAGTCATTTTTTTCATTCCCAATCTTACAGGGTTGTAGTCTTAAGTACAATAAATTAAAATTGTATGTTACAATTCATCCAAAAGAAAAGTAAGAGAGTATAGTTGAAACATTGAATCTATGTAACCTTTACCCTAAAAGTTCCCACTTAATTTAGAAGTGAAAATATAAGCTTACCTTTATCATAAAAAAATATGTAGTAATGTGGAAAACAGCAATAACTGTAATAAAATAATGATAATTATCTAAATATTTGCGCAACCTGATTTTTTAAATCTGGTTTGTTATAATGTAGTATGCAAATTAGCGAAACCTGATGTTTCTTCAGATTATTTCCGAAAAAAATATAACTAAGCTCGGACAAAGTAAACAATTAGAGAACTTTTGCTACAAAGAAATAAGATTAGACGATGCATTAAAGATGAGGATCTCCAGTCTTGGAAAGATTATGAGCAACGTTCCCAGAGCTGTGCTCCTACCTCTGTATTGGTAAAGCGATTACTTGGAAAATAAAGAGATACCCTTGCAGAAGAACGATATTTGCTTGGCATTAGAGCCTCCTGTTTGTTATAGAATTCCTGATGCAACAATATGTGCTAAGCAAAATCAGCACAAAGGAAGTAAAGACAAAAACTAACCTTTTTTTAGTAGAAAACATTTTTTTAAACATATTTTTTAAAGTTTTGAAGACATTCTTAACAAGGGCATGTGATTACTTCCAGTTTTATTCTTAAGGAAAAGCAACAATATAGCCAAACATTTGCGTTTATTTTCAAAAAAAAAAAAAAAAAAAGGCGTCACGGGACGCTCGTCAGAAGTGATAACTTTCATAGGACTGAATTATTATCATTATTTAATCCTATGAAAGTAACAATTGGCTTATGGTAGCTATAATAAGCAACGAAATTTTTACATTATGTGTTATCTAATTGCTTTAAATGAAGAATAATTTTACCAGTCGAACGCTCATACAACAGTCGCCAACGAACAGTCGATAGAGTCATTCAGCTCTGTCAGTCAGAGCGCAAGTTAAACTTATAAAATTAACCGAAAATCTCAGCCCGGTGCTTTAAAGCAGGTATTTTGACAAAAAAAAAAAACAACAACATTTTTTTTAGAACGTGGGTGTATTTTTCGTCATTAGTCTGCACGATAAGGTTTAAAAAGAGAATCAAGAGAAAAGAACAAAGAAATTCATCAAGAAATAAGGAAGATCTCGCGTAAGAACAAAAAACAGGCTTCAGAAATAATATGTAATGATTATTGTTTTATTCATAAGAAAAATATGACAATGATACGTATAAACAGTTTATTTACAAAACATTTTTAGCAACGTTTAGAATTTTCTCCTAAAAGTGCCCTTGAGATTTGCTTCATGGCTGACTCGAACCTAAGCCCGCTGGATCGCGATGTCCACGTCTCCAGGTCGAGCCACCGTGCCTACGCATATACTGCGTTCCTAGCATTCCATGTTATATTTAAATTTGCGCCGTTACGCGCGTTATGTCACAAATCGATTATAAGAAGTTATCACTTCAAAAAAACAATAATATGAACATAGTGCTGCTCTGACAAGTTGAGCTATGATCTTGACAATGTTTATATCTTTTTGGGGTAATGAGAAAGGCTCATTGGTACTGAATAGAATTGATTTCATAGTAGTTTTGCAAAAGTATTCCAATTCAAATCCGTACTCAATAACACGTCGTTTTCACTGACCTTCTCATCAAGAGATAAACAGTGTCAAGTTTATGGCTCAATTTATGAGAGTCGCATTTATTAGTAAATAATTTGTTAATAGAAATAGAGGAAACTTTGTTAAATTGAAGAATATCGTATTTAAAAATTTAGCAGATAAATTATAGCTATATTCATGGATTGCTAAAAGGCCAAGTGGGAGAAACCCTACTGACTAAATTAAAATGTTTGCAGAAAAGTTCATTTATTTAAATATTTTTTAAAAATATTTTTCAAACCCTGGTTGATTTTTTTTATTTGATATAATAAGGATCTTTCAGTTCAGGTTATGTTGCATTTATGTTCTTTGATTGTTTTAAATAATGTTTAACATAGCTTATTTATATAGTGTAGCAAATAACTGACATTCTATCTAATTAAGTGAAGTGGCAGTTCATAAATATCAGCCACATGGGGCAAGGGGACGAACTCGGCATCTATTGCACATAATATCATATTGCTACGGTAGGATTTCAACATTACATTTCTCATTGATTGCAAATATTGAATTTTGCATTTTTTATATCATTAAATTGTTTTCCAATCTTCCTCACGACATTTTTCTGTACCACATCTAAATGAACCCGTTAAGGAAGAAATATATTTCTCAGCTCCTTAGCGTTGCTTGCTGACATCTTTAACATAAAATTGTAGTTAAGCATGTGATATGTTCCATTATTACAATTATTATGCATAGTGGTATTATGTTAAATGAAACCGTTATCTCGCCTGATATAAAGGACAAGATAGCGAATAATTTGGCCTTTCAAAAAAAAAAAATGACTCATTGATAAATGACATGAACTTTTAAATCATATTAATTGATATTTTAAGATTATTTTTATCTTTATCATATAGCATAATAAATTAAGAGTCATCTCAAAAATTTCAGATTACAATGATCAGTTGACATTTTTTTACGCTTGTTAAAAATGGAAACTGTTAAGGTCGTCCTCTTACCCCGTGTTCCCCTATACTAGACCTGATACTTTTTTCGACACAATCAAAGTGAATTTTAAGTTTTATTGAAAATTGATGGAAAATGATGTAAATGAAAACTTGTTTTCAACTGAAAAAACATTTGGGGCAAACGTTGAAGTTCCAAATCCAGTGTGAGTTTAGTTATAGTGGTACTACTAACGTTAAGTTACATTAACTCTTTGTGAAATTCATACTGAAAAAACCCTGAAGAACTCTTTCTGTCCTCGCGTTGCAAAAGAAAAAAAAAACCTAAACCTACGCAGAAAGCTGATACAAAACTTTCGTCTAAAACTATAGTTCAAAGAAGAAGTAAAATTCAACCCTTTTACTAATCATTTCTAAAACTTAATGGTCCAAATAATTAACTAAAAAGAACTAGTGTTACCCCCCCCCCCCTCAAAGTAAAAATATTGAAATAATAATGGGATACGTCTTTCTTTCTAAAAGTCATAATTAGTAACAAGTAACATACACTGCTTATCTAAAAATTGATATTTTTAGTACATTTGGGAAAATAAACAGGAACCATTAATGATAAGAAAATAAATGTACAAATTGGATGAGAGTTTTGCTATCAACTAATCGGGAAAACAGTTGTTTTTAAAAAAATAAAATATACAGTCATTAATAACAGAAAATTTAAGAGGCAGTTTTTGCAATGATTTCAAAACCTTTTTTTTTTTTTGAAGTGCCATAATGTGCAAAATTTTTCTTGAGATTTTTAGAAATTTAATCCTTTTGTTGTTACCAAACTTATTGCATAGTAATTGCGTTTTTCATAATTTTATTCATTTAATTTTGCAGGGTAGGGCGCATAAGTTTTGTAATCTTCGTACTTTCTGACGTACATTATGTAATCAAATTTAGTATGATGATGATGATGATAAGCACATAATGTTTAAGAAAAAATACATTATGTGCTGAGCTGTTACATTTCTTAGGTTATGCTTCATACCTCTAAATATTTGCAGCATTCTTTTAACTGCCTTCACATTTTTTTTTTTTTTTTGATTAATTATGTTATTGTTTACTACTTAATATTTAAAATACAACAACATTGACTTACTTATGGAGCTTTTGAGAGAAAAAACATTGAATACAGATTAAAATTAAGCAGGAAAACAAAAAATCATTATGATTAAATTTTTAAAGTAATTAATTTTGAAGAAAGTTTTGCATGAAGTAAATTCATTCTTATATAATAAAATAGTTGTTTTACTTTATATCCTTTTGTTATGGTTGTTCTGTTATTTCTGTCGGTGGGACTAATTTTTTTGTAGTTCCTAAAAATTAAAAATTATAATGCTGAATATAAAGTTAATTTTTGATTAAAAAAAAAAATAATGTCGAGGCTAAACTTAAGAGAGGTTAGATTTGTGGATTTTGGGATTTTTAAAAACATTAAATTATGCAAATTTCCTACTTTTACCTTGACTTTCACTATACGTAGTCCGACTAACGCTGATATGGAGTTTCATATGTGCATTTTGGCGTCTTATTATTTAGACTCAGTTTTGTAAGAATGATAGTTTGTGCATGGCTTTCTTTTTCTTTTAAATCTTAACTATATTTGATCCGTATTTTCACTACATTTTTTTACCCGCCTGTAGCGTTCTACAGGCTAAACGCCCTGGCCAATTTTGGTAATTCTTTTGTCAATCGATTTGTCTTAACCTTGTGAGTGTCACTAAACACATGACAGTAATCAAAGTACCATTTCAAAAACCGGTTGCCATTTTGTCAGTTCGGGATTGGCGCACGTTGGGTGTTGCACACTGTGTCGCACGCTACCTTGGTGTGACAAATGCAGGTACTTTCACTGCCTGATTTTTTGTGTTTATTAAGTCTACTAATTGGGGTCTGGTGCTCTCAATGGCCGAGTGGTCTAAGCGATTGCTTCTCCCACTTGAGGCGGTGGGTCAAGACACCCTCGCTCCGGATGTACTTCCCCCTCTTTCTGATGTAAATTCTTTCATGTGTTCTTTATATGTATTCTGTACTATAATAAAAAATATATTATGCGTAACGAAGGCAAGACACTCAGATTGTAGTCCTCATCAAAATAAACCCGTGCAATAAGCACCAAAAGAAAGTCTACTAATTCGATTTTCATCTCTACCATGTTGCAATTGTTTTTGCTTTGATTCAAGGGACTGAGTTTCGCGACGTGTACTTTCTTGAGAGGTTTTTTTAGTTTTGAGAGAAAGATTGGGGCCGTGGTGGCCTGATCGGTAGAGTGTCGGATTCGGGGTCCTGAGTTCGAACCTGGATGGTCGAAGACCCACCGTCGTCATTAAAGGGGACTGGACGACGTTAAATATTCTCGTGGTCTCAATGTCCTCCAAGTGAAACGATATCTCTGGGGGTGCTAGCACCAGGTAGCTATTAGCTCTTGGACTAGTTCTAAATTCTCATTAACTGTTCAATCCGGTGATGGTGCTGCCATCTATCGGTATATAAAATAATGGAGGCAAGGCACTTAGTATGCAGTCCTCGACATAAAATACAGTTGTAGTCAGTTGTGACTCTTAATATTAATAGGAATAAGAGAGAAAGATTTGACTGACGGGGGAGGTGGGGGGGGGGGCGTTTCTTATTTCGCGTCATCATGTGTTATACAGGCTGTTTATATAGCTGTGCTGTGGTTGACTTAAGTTCGCGCATTTTTGCCGAAGATCAAGCACATGTAGCTTTAAGCCGAGTTAGGTCCTTAGAGGGACTAATTATCAGTAGTTTAGACCACCGCAAGTTACTTAATAAACCTCACGATACAAACACTCTTTTAATGAAACGACAAGGTTGCGAAATGTACCGTCTTCTAATCATAATAACTAAGTCAATGAAAGTTAATTAAAAAGTGTAAAATAAAAAATTATTATATAAAAACAAAAAACACGACTGCGTAAAAACCAAAAAAACTAAAAAGGAAAATGTATGAGCCCAGTATAGAATGTATTAAGTACTACTGAATAACTACACCGTTGAAATAGTTTTATAACCGTACACAGATAAGACAATTCATAAATTCAAAAGCAGAATAGAAGGATCAACAATTGGTGCCATTTCAAATTTTACGGGGTTCCTTGAATCAGAAAGGAATGGGCTCCGAATGTTGATCCTTCTATTCTGCTTTTGAATTTAAGAATTGTCTTATCTGTGTACGGTTATAAAACTATTTCAACCGGTGTAGTTATTCAGTAGTATTTAATACATTCTAAACTACTGGGCTCATACATTTTCCTTTTTAGTTTTTACGCAGCCGGGTTTTTTTGTTTTTATTAAATAATTTAATAACAATTTTGAGCTTAGGATCTTGCTTTTATATTTCTGGACGGAATAAAAACATTTTCTTTTCTTTTTTGTTTTGTTTTCTTGGAAACACATTTTGTTTCCCCTCCTATTCAACTTAGAAAATGCAATAAAGTAACAAGATTTTGTAAGGTAAAGTGACATTAAAAAATGCGTGCATCAAATCCCATCGCTTTTCTCTTCTGACCTGCCGTCTCAACTGGGCGGCTTTCGTGATTAGTTTGTAGTTACGTCTGTTTGCTTCTGCTTAGTTATTACTCAATCACTTCAGGTCTTTAAATGAAAGTGACTATCTAAAACCTTTTTAAACATGTATTTCATCTAACTGCCTAAGATTGCAAAGGCAAAATTTAAAGAAAAAGGGGGGGGGAGGAGGGATTGGGATAAGCGACAATTGGAAAAAAAAATAAAGCACCATTAACTTTCATTTAAACAGAAAGAAAACCAAACGGAATTTAAAAAAAAAAAAAACCTCACGTACTCTTTTTCGAAAAAAAGAAATAATTTACAGTAATTCTTGTACATATATAGTTTAAAAATTTACTTTCTTAACTGTCCTTACGCTATTCTATAATATTATACAAAAGAAATGACAGCATTTTGACTTCAGTGTAAATATAAGTGACCCTTCAAATTTATGAAAGTAAGAAGTCTGCAAAAAGTCCAGTAAAGTAAATATTTGATTAACTAAAAGTTTGTCGGCTCCCGGCACTAAAACTCATGCATATTTTCTTATGGAAGGTAATTATTAAACTTTTTTACTTGTGCACACACAATTCTTCAAAAAATGCAACAGCTAACTTTAGAAGAAAAAAAAAATCACAAATTGATGGTATAGTTTTTTATGCATTTTACATTAGTTTTAAAAATTTGCCATGCTGCCAAAACGTAAATCAAATGCCTTATATTTGATCAGTACTTTGCATATCTTTTTGAGTAAAAAAAAAGAAAGAATGTCTTTAGTTGCGATTATTGGTTAGTAATATAATTTAAAAGTTTAAAGTAAACTCATAATTAATAATATATTTTCTTCGAATTGCTATAATACGAGTCAGTATATTTTAGAGATTAGATGCTTCAATTTATACAACTTAAAAGATGCACATAATATTTTTTTTGCTAATTTTAAAACGAAAAAAAAGTTACGGTTTACATATATTAAAACAAAAATATTAAATGTAACAGTTCGTGCTATTTAGCTTGTAATGGATATAGTAGCTCAGATATGTCTTAGTTGAAAACCTCGACATCCATTCACTTAAAACATACTATACATTTAGTGGATAACAAAGATCTGAAACAATCAGAAATTAATGTAAAAGATTTTATATATTATTAAAATAGGCAATTATTAACTATTTTATTTTTTGAAAATACACATGATTTAAAACCGCGTGTATGTTCAGATAGAGTAAACGGTAGACAGCGGGTAACCAATGACGAACCAACGCGTTCTAATAGAACTACCGATTGTTGAAAATATCTTATAGACTTGGACCAAGACTAAGACTTTGACTACAGACAATGACTCAGAACTGGATAATTACGTCATCATAGAGTGGCGGATCGTCAGCCATACAACTTTGTGAGGGAAATCCAGCTTACATTTAAAATTTTTCATTTTCCCGCTTCTAAATTTCGAAGTATTAACAATTTAAAAAACCGATAATCAAAATTATATCCAAAGATCTTAGTTCGTGATATTTTCACAGAATTACGGAAAACAAATGCAAATTATTGAAAATTTTAGAGTGATTTGTTTTGACGCAATTTTAACTTTGGTGATGAATTTTGATGCTATTCTTTGCCGCAATTTTTTGCATAAGTTACGAAGAAACTACTTTTACGAATCTATATAGGTTATTTGTAATTTTTCAATAAATCGTTTTAACAAAACAGTTATTAAAATGAGACTAAAAGCTCTATTACGATGAAAAATAATTCGCCAAACAATTAAATTGAGCTATTAAAATGTCAAATAATCCACCAAATAAAATTCTAAATCATCAAATATAATGAAAAGTTGACTAAAAGGTAATGTAACTAAACGAAACAACATTAAAATGTCAATAATAATCCACCAAATAAATAGTTTTTTTTGTAGGTGCGTCACTTAGCTTGGCGGTTTGTTTACTTCCTACCTCGCTAAAACAAGAACATATCGCTTATGTCCGCTCCTCTTTTTTTTTTTTTTTTTTTGAATTTTTTCATTTCTATAGAACTTTTAATATTTATTTATTATTAGATTTATGTGTTACTACGTCTTCGTTGTGGTGCGTCAGTTGACACAGTATTTCTTTTCATGTCTTCACTTTCAGTACAAAATAAAATTTTTGGCTCTGAAAATGATTTTCTTTTGATACGGAAGACATTATGAACACGTTTTAAGAAAGGTGCAAATATTTACTTCCTTAAAATAAAAAGTTTGAAAGTACAAGCATTTAGTTCAAAAGCAAGCATTTCTTATTTTTATTAAGAGTAAAATGAAAAAAAATCAAATATCGAAGTTAAAAGTATACTTTATATAGATTTATACAGAAAGTATGTATCGTAAAGGTATTGCAGGTATTATTGTAGCTCAAGTACATTTTCAACAGGCATATTTTTCTTCTTGGCGGTTATTTTTACTTTATCTTCAATTTCCATGTTCGATTTAAGTTACACTAAAATTACTTTTTTTGGCGATATTATGCATTTTTTTGTTTTAGAACCAACTATTAAGTAAGACTAAAAATTGTATTAAAAAAGTAGTATGTATAAGAAATAAAATCAGCTATTAAATACAAAATAATCCGCCAAACAAAAAATAAACTAAATTAAAACTGAATGATTCTTTTGAAGTGATACGCCAACTAAATTAAACAACTCTTGAAGCAGTTTCCTTAATGTCGGAAACTTTCGTTTCAAAGACTTGCAACAACTTTTCAATTAACAACCACTGTTCTTTTTTGCTAAAACTTCCATTTACTTACTATAAAATTAAATTCATTCAAATACTGGGAAAAATTCAAAATTATACTCATTGAATGATTACATTGTCGATTGGTAAGTTTTTACTCTTTTATAAACACTTTAAAAATATTTATCCATGTAGATAAGAAAACAGCTTTGGAATACCTAAGGTTGCAACTATATAAAACTATGTGTTACATCTGGAATAAAGATAAATTAGTCCTTTCTGTCAGGATTTTTTTTTTTATCTGATGAAGTGAGAAAATCAAAAATAATATTGGATAGATAATCAGTTTTTCTGATCCGAAACAACAGTTGAAATTTTTTAATGTAAAAAGTGCACAATGTCCAGTTAGGTATGATATAGCAGGTAACACAGAATTACACTTTTTTGTCATTAGTATGTACTTATACTTGAAGTAAAACATCAATAAGATGAGGCAGATTACTTATGCACAGCTCACTCGGCAATTCATCATAAAAATAATCATTCACGATTCTACATAATTCATAAGGCAAATTTATTGTCTGCTTCAATTACAATTAATCATCTTATTCAAAGTTGCATAATATTATACAATCCAACCAATTAGCAATATTTTTCGAATCTAGCATCCAACGGATCCCTATGTACAGATCCAGGGGGATAATATGGCGTTTTTTGTTCTTCATTTAAAACGGAAAACTTCTAATTGCGAAATTAGAAGATATATAATATGTATTAGAAGAAGATATATATACAAGTTTATTTTCGTTACACACTAAAGATAATTTTTAAACGTAAACTGGCCGATCTGTGATTATGTCATCAAATGTTGCGTTGCCAGTTCATAGGTTGGCTCTTGGTTACTTTAATTGAGCATACCCCTTATCATTCTACCATAAATATTTTTTAAATTTAGTATACATAACAGAATGAATTCTATTTGTTTAAAATAATTCGACTCTTCAAAAGCCATAATCCTTGTTTGGTATTAAAATGTCTGATGCGGCATATTGATTTTATTTTATTTAAAATGCCCATATTTTCGTTTTACAACCAAAAACAGAAACGACTACATCAAATACCATTTTGCTCCATAATCAAAGCATACCATACCGCAAGTGTTTTGAAATGCAAAGTTTAATCTTCATAACAAAAATTCAAGAAACATAACTTAATTCAAATAGCTTATTGAAACGTTGGATGTCTGTATGAATTTCTCGTTGCAAAATTGAAACGGAGCTCAAACAGTTATTTCTTCCCCTCGCAGCCGACGAAATGAGAGAAGACATACCTTTCAAGGAAGCAAAGAAATCCATTTCCGATGTCACTCGAAAAGCATTCAGTGCTCTTCTTTTAAAAGCCTATTTTATGCTCCTGTTCAAGATATTTCTCCATTTATCAGTCTGTAATATTTAGTTTAATATTCTGTGTTCTGAAATTCAAAATTAAAGTTGCATTGGCTCTTCTTTGGTTCATGATAAAGAAATGAAAGTAATTTGGTAAGGGTTGAGTATTTCAAAAGCCAATCTTCCGTTAAAATGCATTTTTATTTGGTGCTTTAATTAAAATTTATATATTTGCTTTTATTAGCAGGTGGCTACACTATGATATGTTTTTCGTGTATAATTTATTTTTTCTTTGCTTAAAGTATTCGAGTAAAGTAAATAAATTTGTTTTCTAACGTACCGAACTGTTTCATAGAAAAATAAGACAAATAAATTAGAATTTTATTTTTATTCAAATGAAATACAAATAATGATATTAGATTGTAGTTACGTATACTGAAGCATTTTTTTTTAACATCCAGCAGTAGGAATTGCATATCAAGGCTTCATGCTTATATCAAGGAATATTCTATCATAGGAAAATCAGTGGCATAACCTACAAAAAGGAAAAATAAAAGAGTTTTAGAGATATTTGAACAAACGGAATTTTGAATCCTCAAAACATTAACAAAATTGATCTTTTAATTATGCTATTTAAACTAGCTGATGACTTCACATGACTTCCTTTTACACCAATTAAATGTTATTTCTCCATTATTGGCAGTTTTAATGTTATTCAATAGTTAGCACTCTAAATATCACCAACAATGGTCAAACTGAAACCAGATTTTAAAAATAATTGCCAAATTTGTTGCAAAGTCACCGACAAAACTTGGCGACCAAAAGCCTGACAATGTTAATCGCCAAGTGTCCGCCAAACTATAACACCACTTAAATTTACATCGAAATTAACAATGATTTCCCCCCAAAAAAGGCAAAAGACCCCTTTAGAATCACCCGAATGCAACCAAAAGGAGAGGTGCACAACTAGATCGCACTAAGAGTCTACGTACCAAATTTCAACTTTCCAGGACATACCTTTCTTGAGTTATGCGACATACATACGCACACACGCACATACTCACATACATACATACATACGTACATACAGACGTCACCAGAAAACTCGTTGTAATTCACTCGGGAATCGTCAAAATGGATAGGGACTTTGAAGAATGTTTCTGTATTTTTCTGCCAGCTTTTTGTATGTTTTTACGTTTTTGTTTCTTTTTTTTCTTTTAATTGGTTTTGAACTACTGAAAATATGCAAAACGTTTTGTTTTACAAAATATTATTTAAAAGAGTATGTGCATTACAAAAACCATAGACTTTTAATTCACCGGAAATGCCTTAAGAGGGAAAAAAAATCGATAGCAAAACAAAGTCGATTTCCAACCATAAATTTTACACAGAGACCTTTCCTTAGTTTTTACATTCTCGTTGGAAGGCTTATTTTAGTCAACAACGATTTTAATCATGCTTTAAATTCAACGAATTTCCTTTCTATAAAAGTCTTAAGTAGATCGCCAAAACTCTTTTAAAATAAAAATAAAAAATCAAAACTATATATATCAGTAAATAAATGAGTTGGACATCTACAAGAAAAAAGGCTTTCACTGGATGCAATAGAGTGAAATATAGTGAATGACGTTAGAAATAGATTGAAAGAGTACGCTAAAAGACTATGTCGCAACTTATTTCAAACAAATATTTCACTCCGTTGGTAACATCTTCATACGGCATTGTAACAGAAATGGCTTTATTTTTCCCTTTAGCCATAAAAATACTTTATTTCCATAAAATAGTGCATTTTTCAACAGCTTTGAAACCGAAAGAATTTAGAGAAGAAGCATAGAAAATAATTGTAATAATTATAAAAATATATAAAAACTTATGAAACAATAACACGTTTATAGTTATTATTATTTTTTTTCATAACTACATTTTTGTGCATCTTGAAATGCAAAGTGCGATAAAACGGTGAATGTTTTCATATTTTACATTTTGATTTTTATAGAGCTGTTTGTAATACTCAGAAATTATTAAACGTTGGTGGTAAGAATATCTGCAAGAAAATTTAATATTATAAAAATACTACTATTTTAACAATATTAATATATCAACATAATTATTTTTGTTTGAGAATAATGATTCATATTTTTCCTTCAGGGTGCTTTTTTTTGTCTCTAAGTTTGGTAAATCCATAGCTAAAATACAGTGTTCATATTTCTATGAAACAGTTTGTACTAAAACAAATATTATTACAAATGTATGTAATAGGTTCAGAAAAATGTAAAATAACTTTTAAAAAGCATATATTTAAAAAATTGATGGATAATAAACACGTGATATGGGAAGGTTGCCGTCAATGAACCAGTTCCATGACTACACCGCGAAGATATTTCCCGTACAAGAAAATGTGCACACGCGCAATCAGTTTTAGTACCTCGCTTTGTCTGAAAACAGTCTACTGCAGAGTCGCCAAGAAGCTAAAATTACTTTATCATATTGTTAATCGGTCAGGGTACCGATTAACAATATGATGTTTCTACCATTATCTTACTAATTATTGATTTTTTTCATTTAGTCATACAATACTTTGAATATCACGGATCAACTAATACGGAATATTGACTTCAAATAGTGATTTTTCAAGAGCAATTTCCAATACATATTTCAGAACAATTTCCCATATGTTTCATCACGATTCGTCACAGCAGTAACACCTTAAAGAATATTCAAAATGACGCAGTCGCTATCATTGGACCTTCAGGTGTTTCGGCGGATGGACCACCAGACCAAGTGGTTCATTTATGGAAAATCGCAAATAGTGTTGTAACTTCAGCTCCATTACCTTCGAAAACTGCTCAAATGTTTTAAAATAAATATGAAAATAATGAAAAAAAATTCCTGAATAATTCATGAAAACTCTTACTTTATTATAATTTTACCTCAATATCTTTTATAAAATTGATTAAAAATTTAAAACATAATTACATAGTTTCAAATACTTTGCTGTTCCAGTAAAATGCAAAAATTAGGAAAATATGGCCAGTGGACAAGTGAGAGCTTGTATCGTGATACAGTAGCTTACAGAAATGGTGGTATGGACCTTAACAAAGTCTGCCGACAATATAGAGTCTTGAAAGCAACTTTCAACAGTCGCATGGAAGATAAAAACCGGTTTGTTGTTTCCTTAGCCACTATTTAGAAATTTGGAATAAAAGCCCTCCAAAATAGAAATATAATGTGAATCATATTTTGAAACCAGAGAAGACGTTTTTGGAATTACTTCCGAAAAATGTGAGGAATCGACTTTTAAAGAGGCTGAGAAAAATAACATGTCCC